>NW_004949119.1:2698730-2699595 GCF_000317375.1 Microtus ochrogaster
CAGCAGCAGCAGCGGAGAGGTGGGGAGTTCAAGAGCAGCATAGGCTTTATAGTGGCACTCTATCAAAATACTTTTTTTGTTTTGTTTTTCAAGATAGGGTTTCTCTGCAAAATACATTTTTAAACATATAATTTATTTTTGTTTTGTGTTCATTGGTGTTTTGCCTGCGAGTATGTCTGTATGAGGTGTCAGGAGCCCTGGAACAGGTGTGGGTTGCTATGTGGGTCCTGTGGAAGAGCAGCCAATGCACTCACTGAGCCATCTCTCCAGTCTCCATCAAAAGACATTTAAAAAGACATACTGGTAGAGTATTTGTAATTCAATTATACTCATTTCCGGCAATATACTTTTTAAAAGGATTGACATTATTTTTATTTTATTAATCTAGAAAGGACTCCCATTTATGGTTACTATGTATTCAATACCTAGTGATTCCAAACACTTTGTATGTGTATTAACTATTACTACTTTTGAGAACTGTTCATGTTGTACTTTGTGCTCAACTAAATTTATTGATTTTGAGAGGGACAGGTGCTCGCTGTCGTAGTTACCCAGACTGGCCTTGAACTTCTATACTCAAATCTTGTCCCAGCCTCCCAGCAGCCGAGACTACAGTTGTGCTCAACCATACCTGAGCTTTACATGAAAAATCAAAAACTGAAATACTGTTAAAAAAAAATGTAACCTATGGGCTAGCCAGATGGCTCAGCAAGTAAAGATGCCTGATGATCCCAGTGGATTCTTGGGACCTAAATGGTAGGCAAAAAAATCAAGTCCTGCATTGTTCTCTGACCCCCTATGTGCCATGGTGGCATGAATAAGTAAGTATTCTTGAGCTCCTGAGTACACGCATACACACACACAC
>NW_004949119.1:2699695-2704668 GCF_000317375.1 Microtus ochrogaster
CACACACACACACACACACACACACACACACACACACAGACATATACCTGTGATCCCAGCACTTGGAAGAATGAGACAGGACAATCGTGATTATCCTAATCAACATACCAAGTTCATGTCGGTAGGGCCCATGGGTCTACCCCTGTTCCTGGGGTTCATCCTGAGGACAGTTTCTGGCCAGCCAGGTTTCCTGTTTGCTCCTGTGCTGCCTCTGCCCTGCCTGGTGATTAGCTATAGGTCATTGCTTACTCCATCTTGGGCATGGTAATTTCCCACCTGCCTGGGGGGTATTCCATTGTGCAGCAGCTAGGTATTTAAGGTTTTTCCTAAATTTGAATAAACGGCTTTCTTCTGATCTCCTTTCGAATGACCCAGGTCTCTTGGGTGTTCTTTCAATCTCCAGGCCCTTGCCTGGCGCATACAGTACGGTGGCGTGCAAACTGTACCAAGAGTAAGGCAGGCACAGGAGTTACACATGGCTTGCCTGGGCTGTATGAAACCCTGTCTCAAAAGCAAACATTTGACAGTTCTTCAGCTCATAGCTGTCTCAGAAAGACAAAGTTAGCAGTGAGAGGGCTGAAGCTCCCAGCTTTTCAGCTGGCACACTGCCCCTGAGAGCCCTGGGTGTGCTGTACAACGCATCAAGGAGGGTTGAAAGTGTTGTTTAAACTAAAGCCACACTACATCTTTGTATTCCTTCTGCAAGAGTAACAAAGGTCTAGGGTCACCATCCTTGGAGTGAACCTTCTGCTCTGAGCCAGACTGGTTGGCCTGCCAGCTAGAACCCGTGCCAGAAGCAAGCTAGTTTGTAGAACCTTTGGCCTTGCTGCCTTCCCTGTTTCCTCTTGCAGGCCTTTGCTTGGTGAAGAATCCTGGGAAGGAAGGCTGATTGTTGCCTGGGAGGGTGAACAAGAGGTTCCAGCAAAAACTGCTTTACTTGAGTTTTATGTGCCTGACAGCCGCCCTTTAGCTAGGTGAATTCTTTCAGTAAGGGTCTCATTCACATGCTGCCAAGACATCCACCACCTATTCTTGAATTTGCACAAAAATTAAAAGAAAACAACAGTCCTGCTAATTTAGCAACTTGGGAGATTCAGCTGGAGCTCTTTGGGCAGCAGAAAAGCGGCCTTCAGCCTTCAGGCCTCTGGGAGGTCTCCCAGGAGTTATTTTGTATCCTGCTGCTCAAGGTCTCATTGTGACAGCTGAGTGACTTAGCTGGCACTGTGGGATAGAGAACAATAAAGGCACAGAGCATGGGCTGCTTGGTGGCTGGGGATGGCAATGGATGGCAGGGGAGGGTTCATGGCAGGCAAGTTACTTTGCTTATGACTCGGAGGAGTCCCTACTTCAGCAGCTGCCACTGCCCAGGGTACAGCAGTCCTGTCATTGCTCATGCCACCCTCTATGTGAAATAATTGTTATAATAATTAAGCACAAGGCTTTTGTTGGCCAAAGAAAGTAGTACAAAGATAGTGGCCAAAGAAAGTCCTTGCAATTGGTGTATGCGCATGCATTTGTGTGTCTGTCTGTCTCCAGGCCTGTCCATGGCCTGGCCTATGAGAGTTCTCTTCTTGGTCACTGCCAGTAACACCTTCTTTTTCATCCAGTGTCAGAACTCCTTCCCTTTCTCCTTAGTGTCACCTCACCCTCCCTGGCCTCCCATGTTTGTTTTCCTGGTACCAGCTTCCTCTTCCACTGATGGATTGGATAGCGTGTGAGATCATATATCTGTCAATAATGCTGCTCTAGCAATGTGGGCCTGGACTCCAAAACATCTAGGGAAGGCCACCCTTATAGAGGAATGGCTTCAGGCCTGGTTGTAGTTCAGCCTCTAGGGTGGGGGTGGGGTGGGGAGCAAGCCGAATGTACTGCTGAAGAGCCTGCCTGGAAATACTGACCTCCCACCAAGTACTCAGCACCTCAGGGTCAGAGTTTCCTTGTCTGTAAAACAGGGGCTAATAGCAGTATTTAAACTAGATTGTTGTGAGGATCAAACGAGCCAATTCAGGGAAATCACTTAGCTTTTTGTAAGTACTCTGTGAGTGTTAGCTATTATTAACAACATTGTTACACCAGACACTTTAAAGCCATGTTCAGCAAATGTGCTCCTGGAGTCCACTTCAGCAGCCCAAGTTCTCACACTGTTTATCCTCCGAGGTTTTGAGTGGAGCCACAGAATTGCACAACACCATGCCAACGTCATTCCCCTAACTCCTTTAATTGACAAGAATAAATTGTGCTTCTCTTAGCCATCGTGTAAATCAGTTCCTAGGTCATTAGCCATTTCTTAGAGCTCCAAGACTAGACCGAGGAGCTGCCAAAAGAGTTTTGAACAGATCAAAGCAGAATTTCTTTCCCTTTCCCTTGAGATGCAGTCCTATTCCCAAGCAACATCCACATTTCCAAAAGCTCCATTTACAATGATGAGAAAACAAATTATTTTGAAGTTAGTGAGCTAGTTTCTGTAATAGTTCATTTTGTGGTGCTACGAAAAATGCCCAGGATTAAACTGAATGTATTGGCATACCTAGAAGGCTGAGGCTGGCTTGAGATTAGCCTGGGATATGTAGCAAGAACATCTGTCAAAACAAAAATAAAATCTGGTACTATACTTTGTAAGGACCAAAAATTTAAGTCGTTTGGTTTCTAGGTGATGGAAAGTCTGAGATCAAGATGACATTGAATGCAGCTTCTTAACATGGCAGATGGCAGGAGGATAAAAAGGTATCTTTAAGAAAAGTATTTGTGGCCAGGCTGTAGTGGCACACACCTTTAATCCCAGCACTCAGAGGCAGAGGTAAATCTCTGTGATTTGGGGGGGGGGGTAGGCAGCCTGGTATACAGAGGGAGTTCCAGGACAGGCTCCAAAAGCTATACAAAACCCTGTATCAAAACAAAACAACCCTCCCCCCCCCAAAAAAAAAGAAAAAGTGAAAAAAGTATTCGAGACCTAGGAGATGGTACACACCTTTAATTCCAGCACTTGGGGAAAGGAAGGTGGATGTCTGTGAGTTTGAGGACAGCCTGGTTTACAAAGTGGGTTTCAGGATATCCAGGATTCTGCTACACAGAGAAACCCTGTATCCAAAAAAGTGTTTGTTTTGGAAGGCCTTGCATTTAGGGGTATGTTTTAACAATACTACCTGCTATATTAAACTTCACTATCTGTTTGGTTTGATGCAGCAAAGTTTATTCTCCTCTTAGTAGGTCAGAGCTGTGGACAGAATGACCTGTATCCATTGCTCAGGAGCCTAACTTGTGGCTCACCTTGTAGAGCCCATGGTTCTGAGGTGTTACTGAAGGTAAAAAAGGTATGGAGAATGACTCTAGTTCTTTCTTTTTTGTATGATTCTGTGTGATATCAGTGTGGTACAGACGTGTGATGTATGCAGATATGTGGTTGCAGTACCCTTATGTGTCCTTGGAGGCCAGAGGAGGATGCTGAGTGGTTTTTCTATCACTCTTACTGGACCAGGAGCTAGGCTGGTGGTCAGCAAGCCCAGGGATCCCATCATCACGGGCTGAGCATGGACAAATAAGTTCAGGGTCCTTTACCTGCTGCTTCCTCATCCAGTTCCCTCCACTTCAGGGTACCTGAGGACAGTGGTACTTCTCTTCTAGCTGTCTGACTGGACTCAGAGCAAGTAAACAAATCCCAAAGATAAAAAAAACCTTGTGGTTCCTTTAGGCTCCTCCCCACCTACTCTGCATTTTCTTGTTAAGGCTCAAGGACAAATGGGTCACACTGTGGGGTCGTCCCAGTCCTAATTCTGGCTAAGACATTCATGGAATAATTTCTGTTGAGGGGGAAAAATTCAGCCTACTCTAGCAGTTCTCAAAGACCTGAAAATTTCAAGACAAGCCTTGAGCTAACACTGTAAATTTGGGAGCCCATTCCAGAGCTACTAAATCAGAACTTGGATTGGGTCAAGGATGCTATCTGGGAAGCAGCCCAGATCATTCTGATTCCGCTGATCTGTAGATGGCACTGAATAGCACAAATAGCTGTCAATAGATCTGGCAGAGGGTAGCTGTTTTAGGCTGATGGGGGACAGGTGAGATAAGTTGCTTGGTTCATAATCTTGAAGCCCTGTGCCTTGCAGAATTTATACTACGCTAGTTTTTCAATTCTAGCTCTTCCTAGGTTAACTTCTTAATTGAGCTATTTCACTCAGCAGAAACTTGAGATACCACAGATAAGAAAGAGGTTTAAGAGTAAGCATTAAGTATCTCTGGCTGTGTCTCGTTATCCTCTCAGTCCCACTTATCTGAAGAGGCAGATTTGTCAAAGGACAAGTAACCCTCCAGGGGAGGAGCAGCAGCAAAGCCGTGTTCCCTTTCCCTGCCACACCCGTTGGTGAGTTTTTTAGGAACAAAAATTAAAATATATTTGTTTTCCTGAGTTTGCTAGCTTCTGAAGCAGCACAAATCTACGCAAACATTGACCTATTTTTCACCCTGTCTCTCTTGTTCTTGGAGTGACTGAGGCTTGAATTCAAGCACATTCCCTATTGATGAGGGCCCCAGCCCATTTTCTTCTTTCTTTCTTTTTTGATTTGTTTTTTGAGGCAGGGTTTCTTGTATAGCCTTGGCTGTCCTGGCACTTGCAGAGATCTTCCTGCCTCTGCCTCCCCCAGCCCATTTCTTTAAGAGTCTGTTTACAGTGATGCTCTGAAAATGCTGTGTACAGTGAGCCCAAGGCCCTGCATTCCATCCCAGCACTGTGATAGCTCTCAGCCTTAGGGCTTCTTTTTGGGTGGCAGCAGGAATGGTGGCTTCTCAGATGTGAACTTTTCCTGGTTTTAGATTCATCTTTGAACATACTTGGTTTGAGCACAGAGATTAGGAATTTTATTTTATTTTTTTTGGTTTTTTGAGACAGGGTTTCTCTGTGGCTTTGAAGCCTGTCCTGGAACTAGCTCTGTAGACCAGGCTGGCCTCGAACTCACAGAGATCCGCCTGCCTCTGCCTCC
>NW_004949119.1:2704768-2714872 GCF_000317375.1 Microtus ochrogaster
TCTGTAGACCAGGCTGGCCTCGAACTCACAGAGATCCGCCTGCCTCTGCCTCCTGAGTGCTGGGATTAAAGGCGTGCGCCACCAACGCCCGGCATGAGATTCGGAATTTTAAACCTTGTTTTAAAGACCCGGTTTATTTTATTGCTTCAGATAAAATGCAGTCAGAGAGGATGGGTGTGGTGGTTCACTATCTGTAATTCTATCACTTGGGAGACGGGTTTGAGGATGGCTGCTGTGAGCTTGAGGCCAACTGTTCTACAGAGTAAGACCTTGTCCTGTCTCAAAAAGTAATAAATGTCATCCCAAAGGACCAAGATATAAGTTGTTTTCTTTTTTTAAAAAAAGTGCATCTGGACAGACTATTAGAAAAACAACAAAGCAAAACAGAAAGACTAAAGACTCTACCAGCATCCTTAAAATTTACTTTGTAACTTCTTGGAGAATAAAATTCCTAACAGTTGTATTATTAAAAAAAAAGCACACCTGATAAATCCTTTCATTTTGAAATAATCTAAATGAACTAGACTGAGTTATGAACTAATGGCTTGTAAAAAAAATTTTCCTTGAGAAAATTATTGAAGATCCTCAATGAAACAGACAAGGAGCAACTTAAAAAACCCAAACAGGGGTTTGCTTTATCAGTAATGTAACTCAAAAATAGCCAAGCCAATCAGGGGCTGAACTTACTTTGTGTTTTGTTTCCCTGGGCTGAGCCTGAGAGCACCCAGATTTAATTTAAAGAGGTTTATGTTTTAAAAACTAACAACCAAGTAATAAAACACCTATAAAAGAAGTTTATAATGGAACTGGTGACAGTTCTGAGTGTAGTGTTACAACTCTTCTCCCCCTCTCCTCCCCTTTTTTCTTTTATTCAACTCTGTGCCCTTTGTCTTGCTTTTTTCTCACCTTGCTGGTGAGAAGCACAGAAGCAGGGGAAGCTCACCCACCAGAGCAGCCTTTGTGCATTAAGACCTGCTTGTGACAGGGCTGTCTGCCATGTCTGAGATAAGAACCGAGTAAGAAGTACCTATGGAGTTAGTTCTTCAGCATTTTCTAGTTGGGAGTTGAAGGCACTGCTGCTGTAGTTGTCAGTGGCATGAAGATGTGAGTCAGTCAGGGCAGAGAAACTGGAATTCCTACACCTTGACATCATCACCATGGTCCCCAAGAACATAGTGATTCAAGGACAGAACTTCAGGCAACAGGTGGTTTTTCCAACTAGGCCACCACGTGGGAAACTTGACTTTCTCAGGGCTATAGGTTCCAGTTTCCCCCAGTGGCCTGAGAAAGGGAACAGTGTTCAAGCTCTGTAGGAACCTTTTCTCAAGCCTACCTTTCTTATACTCTCAAAGTATCCCTTGCCAGCGTCCCTGCCAACTCTGGGAAGAGCCAGGGACGTTTTCTTCAGAGTTCGAGGGCGCTGAAGGCATGTGGGCAGTTTTAGAGTAGTCTTGCTTGGGCGGTCAGAGGATCCCCCAGCCTCCCTCGTTTGGGCCTCAGGAACTCTGGGGGCCCAGGGGAAGCCTGGAAAACCGAACTTCACCATCAGCCTTCCTTGCAGCGCAGGGTAGAGACGGGGGAAGCCCCCCCCCCCCCCCCTGCCCCTCTGCCATCCAGCTGCACAGTTCAGGAAGCACCCGGAACGCAGTTCCGAGCTCGCCAGCCCCTCTCAGGCCGGGAGAGGGCATCCTGAGGGGCAGCTTCCCTCTCCAGCCGGAGCCTGACATCCCCACTCCCACCCGAGGATGCCTGTCCGCAGTCGCTGAATGTCACTGCTCCCTCTTCCTCCCGATCAGGGTAGACACAGCTCCTGAGGCATCCCCACCCCAAAACTGCCGCGGTCGCCCGAGGGTACGAAGCCCTGGAGAAGGACGAAGTTTGGGGCTCTCGGCGGCGGGAGGGGGGCGCGTTTGAGAAGACCGCACCTCAGTCCCAGACCTGGCGGACACACTCCCCGCCCCAAAACGGCCCAGGCGTCCCCATCCTCTCGAGGACACCGGCATCCCCGCCCTCCCCCGAGGGCGGTGAGCGGAGCCCCCCGGGGCGGAGGCAGGTACCCCTGGGGCGGAGACTGGGGCGGGCGGGGTCCGGGCTGCGCCCCCGGCCGGGCCAAGCGGGCTAGCGGGCGGCGCGGGGGGAGCGGGGCTGGGCGGCGCTGCCTCGGGCTCTGTGCGCCGCAGCCCGGAGCCGAGGAGGAGGAGGCGGAGAAGGAGGCGGCGGCGGTGGGTCCCGGGCGGGGGGAGCGCGGCGCTGCGGACCCGGGCGGCTGGCAAAGGACGAGGCGGAGGCTGAGGAAGGCAGCGGGGAGACCCGGGCTGCAGCAACAAAGGGCAGCAAGCGATTGGCCGGTCTGCGGGTGAGGTTAGCCGGGGACCAGGGTGGCCAGAGGCAGCGGCGAATGGTGCACGTGCTTGCAGACACGGGCGAGTGCGGAGCAGGGGGTGCAAGCCCGGCGGGTAGGGGGCTTGCACCCCTCCGCCTGGGATGGCGAGGAGGCTGCAGCGAGATCGTTCCGCCTGCACCCGGCCTGGGGCTGGCAGGGTAGGGGGTATGTGTGGGGGGTAGGATGCGAGCCAGGGGGCGGGCGAGTAGTCGCCCGGGACCGGACAGGAGAGAGGGTGGAGGAGGGGGCGGGATGGAACGCTCCGGGCGGCGCGCCCGTCCGCGCGTTCCTCCGCGGGAGCTGGCGACTGAGAACCTCGAATTTTAACTTCGCGTGCCCGCCCGCGCGCGCCCGCCTGCGCCCACCCCTAAATCCTGCGGCCGCCGCCAGCGATCAGCTCTCACACAAACTTTAGCTGCGGGCTAGGGGCTTTGGGGTTGAGTGGGGGAGGGGGAGAGGAAAAAAAGGCTTCTGATTGGCGTCGTCGACAGCCAATAAGGCCAAGCGCCTCTGCTGCGCCGAGATCCAATCCATTTCTAGAGGGAGATGGGGCGGGCAGGTGGAAGTAGAGGTGGCGCGGTGTCTGCGAGCGAGAAAAAGGGCTGGACCAATAGGTGCCCGGAAGAGGCGGGCCCCGCGGTCTGTTGATTGGTACTGGCAGCCGACCCTCCCCCGGGGTGGTGCCGGAGGTGTTGGGGGGGGTGATGGGTCGAGAGGTGTGTCTATGTGGAGGCGAGATGACCGGCAGGAACTTGCCCCAATGGGGGGCAGAGTGCTTAGTGAGCGGGTGACGGACAGACCTGTAGGCCAACGGTTGGCCTTAAGTGTTCGCGGTCCTGTCCAATGGAACGGCGCCGGGGCGGGGCCGCGGCTCGGGTTTAATGAGACTCCATTGGGCTGTAATCAGTGTCATGTCGGATTCATGTCAACGACAACAACAGGGGGACACAAAATGGCGGCGGCTTAGCTCCTACCCCTGGCGGCGGCGGCAGCGGTGGCGGGGTCGACGGCACCTCCTCCAGGCGGCAGCCGCGGCTTCTTTCTCAGGCAGCGGCAGCGCCCCCGGCAGGCGCGGTGGTGGTGGCGCGCGGCCAGGTTTGTCACCCACCCCGCACGTTCCCAGGGGGAGGAGACTGGACGGGCGGGGGACCGACGGGAGGGGGTGCGGGGAGCCCGCGACGCCCCTCCCACAGGCCTCTGCGCGAGGGTCACCGCGGGGCCGCTTGGGGTCAGGCTGCCCCTGAGCGTGACGGTATTGGGGGCGGGGGGAATAGGCTCCGCCCCTGGTCGAGCCTCCCGGGCAAGGGGCGGGGCTCACTATTGGGAGGGCGGGGCAAGGCCGAGTAGGGCGGGGCTGAGGTTTGGGAAGGAGGGGGCCTGGGAGGGGATTTCTGTGCGTGAGGTAACTGGTAGGCTCCGGAGAGGGGTCAAACGAGGGCCTAGGCAGGATTGGAGAATGGAAGACGGGCTGGGAAACGAGGTGTGGAAGCCGGCCGAGTAGGGAGGGACGAGATTTTGGTGTGGGAAGGGGACCTAGGGTTGTGTGAAGGGCTGGTGCTGCGTTGCAGACCGGCGACTTTGCAGTTAATTGGGAACACGCTAAGGATGAGTTTGGGTGTGGTAGCTGTGGAGTTGAGAGAGCATGTTGAGTGGGTGTTGGACTGGGGGCCGGCCTTGCCTCATGAGGCAGGTACGATTGCTGTGACCGGAAAGAAGAATTAGGCTGAATCCTCATGTTGGGATAGGCTAGAGGTTTGCTGGCTCGTAATGAAACATTACGAAAACAGAAGCATGGGATAGTTAAGTTTGGCAGGCTTTCTCAAAGATGATGTTAAGGTAGCAGGAAAGACTAATGGGGAGGGTATGGGAGAGAGATGGCTTTTAATTTGCAAAGCTATGTTAGTAGAAGATCATCTTATCGGGACAGGTAATTCAGAGGATTGGGGAAGGTCTGCGACTGTGAAGAAAGTGGGCAGGACTGGGTAAGAGGTCTGGGTGGGTGTGTTTTCATGGACTGAGCCAAGGAAGGTGTTGGAAACTCTCGTTTGATAGGCTAGGGTTGTCTGGAGTAAACTTGAGCCAAGTCTTGAAGGTGCGGCAGGAACTGGAAAAGCACAGAGTGTCCTAGGAAGAGACCTGGAGGCTTGCTACCTTGGGCAAGGACATTTGGTATTTTTGAATTTGGTAGCACTTTGGTTTGGGCAGGGTTCAGGGAGTGATGGGAGCTGGCAGGGTAAATGCAGAAGGGCAGATTCATGACCTTCTATTCTCCATGGAGAAGTTGAATACCTGCAGTTGGGAAGAGTGTTGTCATGGGAGAGCAGTAGAGGTTATAAAGGGGCAGTGGTAAAGAATTACAGACGTGAGCCAAGTACACCGGGAATTCAAGGTAGAGGGAGTTTACATGCAGAACTGTGTGGCCAAGAGGGAGACGTAGCGAATGGAACTTAGTTGTGCTGGCATAGTGTTAGGTTTTTGTATTCTAATAAAGAGTGTACACACACACATAAAGGTATGCATACACATTCTGTGCATGTGGTACATACACAAGTGTGCTCACGTTCAGAGGACAGGGCAGGACATAGAGTGTCTTCACTATCCCTCACTATCCCTTCCTCTAGCTCTTGTCTCGATGTAGGTTCTCTTTGAACTAAAAGCTGGCCATTTTTGCTAGGCTGGCTGATCTGCCAGTGAGCCTCTGGAGGCTGCCTGTCTCCACCTTCCATTGCTGGGATGACAGGCAATCTAAACCATGGGTTGAACTCAACAAATTGTATTTTTAGAAAGTACTTCCTTCTTCTCATGCTAGTATATCCTAAACTTTCTGATGTAACTCTGAAATAAAACATTTGATTGCTTCTTATTATAAATTAATTACACATGGACCACAATGAATTTGAGTTGTTTTTAAGAAGGAATGGGTAAGGCACCTGTAACCTCTAGGCCAGCTTTGGCTTTTGAGCCAAGCCTGTGTAGGTAAGACCTTGTGTTTAAATGAGCAAATCAATAAATAAGGAAAGAAAGTTTTAACTTAAAGGAGGAATTTAGATGACATGACCAGCTGAACTTTTGACTTTTGGCTGCATTTGGGTCTCTGGGTAGATGTTTAGTGACTATATTTTGTTTTCTGGGCTAATGGACTACTTGTGAGCGCAGGTGTCAGAGGTAAGACATGTGAATGGAAAGTAAATAGGGTGGGTGGAGCAAGTTTGACAAGTTATTATTATTTGTTTTTGTTTTTACATACTAACCCCAGTTCTCCCTCTTTCCCCTTTTTCCGCTCCCCTTACTTGGGGTTTGAGACAAGGTATCTCTATGTAATAGCTCTGGTTGTCACGGAACTTGATTTGTAGACCAGGCTGGCCTCGAATTCACAGAGATTCACCTGCCTCTGCCTCCTGAGTGCTGGGATTAAAGGTATGCACCATGCTGCCCAGCTTAGCATTTAAAATTTTAGCGAGTCTAAATTTTGAGTAGTAAGCAGATTGAACAGCTTTTCATGTATTAGTATTTGACTTTCCCCATTTGGAAAGTTCCCACTCCATCCCCTCTTTGGAACTGAGTCTTTTATTATTACTTAGAAGTTCTTTCTTTAGATGTTGTTCTTTGACAATTTGTTTACATTTATTTATTTTGTTTGTGTGCATATGAGGTGTATGCATGCATGTGGGTTCATGCACCATGATTCATGTGTGGGAGTCAGTTCTCCTTCCACAATATAGTCCCTGGGGTGGACCTCAAGTCAGGCTTAGCAGGTTTCATGGCAAGTACCATTATTCTTTACTACTACATTGACCTGGAAGTTCTTTATTTATGGTGAATACAAGTCCTTTTTCCTGTGTGTATGTCACAAATACCTTTTCAATGTATGACTTTCCTTTTCACTCTCTTTATGATGTCTTTCAATGAACTGAAATTCTTAATTTTAATGGAATCAGACTTATTGGTCCTATCTTTATGGGTAGTGCCTTTGTGTCTTATTTTAAAGAATATTTCCTACTCACCCTGAGGTCACAAGTTGTTTTTCTGTGGAGTGCTAGCTCTTGAAATCTTTACTGACTTTCTAAGATGTGTAACTGTGGAAAACACTCTTTGACCCCAATTTGCCACTGCAAATTTATGCTTGCTTTTCTTCACGTTTTTCTGTTCCCTATCTTGAATTTCTGCACATCTGCAGCTACAGCTAAGGGCCAGGTGCTGCCTTCTCTAGTCTCTTAGGAAAGATGGTCATATAGACAGAAGTGCAGCCAGATTAGATTTTACAGGCCTCCAGTTGACTGTATTACCCTTTTCCCTTTTGTGAGCTATTGTTTTATTGTGCTCCTGCTATGGGTTTTCTACTGTCCATGCTTCTTTCGTATCTCTTATCTCAGTGATTCCTCTTAATAGTTCTGTAAAACAGGCTTGTATTCTCATTTTTACACGTGAGAACCTGAGACATAAATTGATTTACTAACATCCCCAATATTCCCACAGTTTAGGTAGCTAGCAAAGTGGAAACTGGTCTGCAAACTTTCATATACTTCTTTGGTTTTTTTTTTTAACTTCTTTGTTTCGTTTTTTGAGAAAGTTTCTCTGTGTAGTCCTGATTGTCCTGGAACTCACTCAGTAGATCAGGCTGACCTTGAACTCAGATCTGCCTGTCTGTGCTCTGAGTGTTGGGACTAAAGGTGTGTATCACCACGTTCCACTTCTAATATTAAGTCACACCAACTTGTGGAATAAGATTTCTGAAGCCTCTTTTTATTTTTTTATTTTTTTTTTGTTTTTCGAGACAGGGTTTTGCTGTAAGTTTTGGAGCCTGTCCTGGAACTAGCTCTTGTAGTCCAGGCTGGCCTCAAACTCACAAAAATCTGCCTGTCTCTGCCTCCCAAGTGCTGGGATTAAAGGCATGCGCCACTACTGCTCAGCTTGAAAACTTTATAACCAAAGAGAATTTCCTCCTTTCCTTGCTATGTATTTAATTTTGGTTTGGGTGGCGGTGAGCGTCTGTCTCAGAGCCACTTTCAAGCTGGGTAAGTATTCTATCACTGAGCTACACCCTCAGTCCCAACCAGCTTAGAGGGATGGATAGACCTCGTGCCTGGCTCCCAGCTCCCATCCTCTTAGTGCATGTGAAGTGCAACTTCAGAACCCGAGGCAGGAGGATCCGAGTATGTTTCCTGTGGGTATATACTGCCACTTTCAAAAGTTGATTTAATTTGTTTCCTGTTTTGTTTATTTAATTTCTTTCCCATGAATTTGCGTTTCATCCTTGTGCAGGGGCCATGATAATCTTCTCTGTATCGTTCCAATTTTAGTATATGTGCTGCTGAAGTGAGCACTATTTAATTTTTTGAGACATGGTCTCACCGTGTACCCTTCACTGGCCTGTAATTCACAGAGATCTATCTGCCTCTGCTGTCAGAAGGTATATCTGTGTTACTGTGGCCGGGTATTTATTTTACTTCTAAAAATTTTATTTTTATAAATCTTTATTTTTTTCTGCAATACACACTTTTAATTCTAGCACTTGGGAGGCAGAGGCAGAAGGATCTCAGTGAGTTCTAGGCCAGCGTGGTCTACAAATTGAGTTCCAGGACAGCCAGGCAGCCAGGACTGTTATGCAGAGAAACCCTGTCTTTAAAACTAGAGAGAGAGAGAGAGAGAGAGAGAGAGAGAGAGAGAGAGAAAGAAAGAGAAATCTGTGCTGGACATGCTTGTGGGAATCTATTATCTCCTTCCATCATGTGGGTTCTGGGCATCAAATTGAGGTGACAAGCTTCTCATTTGTTATCTAGGTATATGGGGTGTCTGTCCTAAAGGGTCCTGGAGTGACTTGTCTTCCATGTGTGTTTGCGGATGTGTGGGTGCACAAGTGTTTTCAGAAGGCCTGGAGTTGACAGAGGGTATGGTTATCTATATCACCCTCTACCTTGGATATACTGAGACTTGGTTTCTTGATTGAATGCAGAGAGCTCACTGATAATGGCTAGTCTGGCCAGCTGGACCACTGCTCCCATCTGTCTTTTATGTGGATTCTGGGGCTTGGGACAAGTGCTAGACCTGTTCTCCTCAGCCTTAAGAATCATCTTTTAAAATTCGGATTACTTCTTTTTTTTAGAGAGAGGACTCATGTATCTCAGGCTGGTCTTGAACTGATTCTCCTGGGATTTACAGTCTTGCATAACACCCAGCAAATTGTTTCTTAATACATTGTTCTTTGTCATTAAAAACTGAATAAAGCTGACTTGCAATTAGAGAGAAACTTAGGATTGAGTAGAAAAATGTAAATGTTAGAAAGAGTCGAAATGTAGTTGATTATTTTTTAAGTGGAATGCTTAGTTATCATAATTAGTAATCAGTGCTGGCTTCAAAGGCCTGCGACATGTGATGATTTTTCATCTTGCTTCAAATCCTCCCTTTTACAAGGGATCAGATTTCCTGTGGTGTTCCTAACAGTGTGATTAAATTTTTGAGACTGGAACTGTTGAGCACCTAAATGCAAGAATGACTGTGCAGACCTAATTCATGGCTTCAACCAGGAGATTTGGGACCTGTCCCTACTAATTTATGATGATGATGTTGAAACCAATCTTTGCGAGGGATTATGGAAGCCATAATAGTTTATTGATGGTTCAGTTATTGTTTGTTGAAGCAGATTTACACAATTATAGTTTAATGACATAACAAGGGTATTGTCAACTAGGAGAGCCTGACATAAAAACTTAAACTTAACAATTCATATGATATGTATTAGTTGAAATGATAATTTTCATGGTGATTTAGCCTCTTAGAAATCCTTGGAAACATTAGCTTATGAAATTATGAATTTGAATTATGAAATTGAAAACTATGTTAATGAGTAGTAGGAAAGAACTTAGTATTCCTTTAAAAAGATTGGGGATTAGAAATTCAGTCAGCTAGCATGAATCAAGTGCCTGCTTTTGGACTTGCTGTTGCCTGAGACTCATAAATTGAAACTAAGTCCTTGTTTGAAAGGATGAAACAGTGTGTGTTTTGGTTTCTTCGTCATGCCATCATTGTAGTGGCCGATGTTACCAGAATGACTCAGACATTTAACATATTTTTGTGTGTGTGTGTTGTCCCTGTATAGTGCACTTTGCTTTTGGTGTCATGTGTTCCTACTGAAAAGATTTTACAGCTTAATAAACCTCTCGGCCGATAACAGTAGTCCAAATCAGACCAAATCAAACCGAATTAGAAAAAGCCCAAGTTTAATGGATTAGCGCTCCCTGGTGACCTTCCAGTACCCCAGGGATAGAGACTGGGAAGGAAGACTGGAAAACCATGTGTTTGGTGTTGGGGGAGCAGTTTAAATACCCTGTAGGAATGGTCTTGAGCATCTCTGAGGAGGAGCCACCGTTTGACAGGCTTTCTTGGAAGTGGAGTCTGGACTGAGGCATCTCCCAGGGGAGGGGGCTTGGAATGGAACTTTCCACCCGAACATTCCAGACTCCTTGGATAAAGCGATGCCAGGGGTTGGGGTGAAGCCCCAACCCAAACACCTACCTTACCTATTTGATAGGTCACATTCAGATGCCAGTGCCACATTTAGTCACAGCTAACATTTTCCTCTTGTTCTCTCTCTCTCCCTCCCTCTCTGCCTCTTCCTCTCTCTGTCTCTCTCTCTGTCTCTCTCTGTCTCTCTCTCTGTCTCTCTCTGTCTCTGTCTCTGTCTCTCTCTCTCTGTCTCTGTCTCTGTCTCTCTGTCTCTCTCT
>NW_004949119.1:2714972-2717976 GCF_000317375.1 Microtus ochrogaster
TCTCTCTGTCTCTCTCTCTGTCTCTCTCTCTCTCTCTGTCTCTCTCTCTCTCTGTCTCTGTCTCTCTCTCTCTCTCTGTCTCTCTCTCTCTGTCTCTGTCTCTCTCTCTCATTCCTGCCCCTACCCTCTCACTCAGTTTGTTTTGTTTTTGCTGTATAGCTCAACTGGGCTCAACTTGAGATCTTGACTACCTACGTAAGGTTCCCAGTTCCTTATATAGTTCACGCTGGTCTTGAACTTGAGATACTCCTCTTGTCTCAGCCTCCCAAATGCTGGGGTCATAGGCATTAGCCACCACACTGTGAATTCACGGCCAGCCTGGGCTTTATAATGAGTTAGTTCTTCGACAGTCTAGAATATAGTGTCAGGCCATGTCTCAAAAAACCAAATCAACCAAACAAATCTCAAACAGGCATTGGTCCTGTTTTGATTAGTTATAGCCCAGAAAGCAGAGCATGTGGAGATGAATCAAGCATGAGTCTTGGTCCTGTGGTAGTTTGAGAATGGATTCCATAGGCTCATGTGTTTGAATATATGATTCCCAGTTGGTGGAACTGTTTGGGAAAGATTGGGAGGTGTGGCCTTATTGGATGCAGTGTGTCACTGGGGGGCAGGCTTAAGGTTCAGAAGCCCACCTATTGTTAGCTCTCTTTGCCCGCTCTTTGCTGATAAGGATGTAAGCTTTTGGCTACTGCTCCATTGCCGTGCTCTCCACCATGATAGTCATGGACTCTAACCCTCTAGAATCATGTGTTGCAAATCAAATCTCCCTCCCTCCCTCCCTCCCTCCCTCTCTCCCTGTCTTTCTTCTCTTTCTTTCCTTTTTTGGAATAGATTTCACTCTGTTACTCTGATTGTCCTGGAACTCCATGTAGACCAGGCTCCCCTAAGACTTACAGAGGTCTGTCTGCCTCTGCCTCCCATGTGCTTGGATTAAAGTTATGTACTACTATGGCTGGCTTTAATGCTGTCTTACATAAATTGCATAGGCCATGGTGTTTTCATCATAGCAATTAAAAAGTAGCTAAGACAGCTCCCAGTAATTGTATAATTGGTCAGTGCCAAATGAGCATAATACAAAATGGACATGAATTTCAAAATGGGTAGAAAGCTGAAAGTGTCCAGCCACATATGTGTGGGATTTGTTGGGGTGTTGGGTGTTGATGGAATTGACTTGGCAGGTGTCTTAAGTTCTGTATTGTTTATTTTATACTTTTCCTTTTGAGAAAAGTTCTTGCTGTGTAGTCCATGCTAGCTCCCTGGACTCTCAGATTGTGAATACAGGCATGTGGTACTCAGGCTCTCAGCATTATCTCTCCAGGTTCAACTGAAACACCTTGAATGGGAATTGAACCCAGGGTTTTGTTCATGCTAGGCAAGCAACTCTACCAATGGAGCTACATTCTCCAGTCCCTAGTTCTTTTTATTTTATTTTTTATTTCTTTTAATTTTTATTTATTTATTTCCCTTTTTGAGACAGGATCTCACATAACTCAGACTGTTCTGGAACTCACTGTAAACCAGGCTGGCCTTGAACTCACAGAGATCCCCTTGTCTCTGCCTCCCAAGTGCTGGAATTAACAGCGTGCATCACTATGCCTGGTTTCATTTTAGTTTTAAAAACATTCTTTAATAATTTATGAAGTTAAAATCCATATAATTCATTTTATTGTCATTTTTGTGGGAAAGTCTCAGTCTGTATCTCAGGCTACCTTGAAACTCGTCTGTAGCCCAGGCTGACCTTGAACTCTTGGCAAGTGCTAGGATTATAGATGCGAGCTATTATTGTGGTAATAAATATTTTATTTTTATTTTTTATTTTATTTTGGTTTTTTGAGGCAGAATTTCTATGTATGTAGCCCTGGCTATCTGGAACTCCTTGCTGTGGCCTCAGACTCACAGATATCTGCCTGCCTGCCTCTGCCTCCCAAGTGCTGGAATTAAAGGTATCCACCACTACCACCTAACTAATATGAATGTGATATTTGACCCTTTATGTCTATTTTTTTTACAGTATAGTATGTTTCATTGTTCATCCATATTGTAGTAGTAGTATATATCAATCTATAATTTTTCTTTTTTGTAGTTGAATAATCATGGAACTATTTTACCATATTTTATCTGTTTTGCTATAAGTGGATGTTTGGGCTTTTCTTTCCTTTGGGTATTATGAACAATGCTGTTAAGAACATGTTTTTGTTTGTATTTGTTAGAGAAGCTGTTCTCGGTTTTTTCAGGGATCTAGCATAAAGAGTTCTGTGGGATCATGGTAATCCTATCTTTAGCTTTTTGAGGTCTTTCCAAGCTGTACTTTGTTACTTCGTAGTTGATTCTGGCATGTTCTGTTCTGATTCTCCTTTGCCTTTCCCGTGGCACCTGCCAGGAGACGAGGTGAGGGCAGGATGTTGTGTCACTAAGTATTCATCAACTAGTTTCATGGCCTCATCTCCAAGTTATTTTTTCAGGGAAATAGATGTATTCAGGCCTTGGCAGTGCCAGGCATTTCTGTGGATGGTTGTAAACCAGGGCTACTGTTTTAAGCCATTGTGCTACTTGGGTTGAGGTGGTAATGGAGGAAAGCAGTCAAGGGCTCCTCCATCAGCAGCTTGTGCTGTGCTATGGAAAGATAGTGCTAGCATTTGATGATGCTCACTCAGTTTATACAACAACAACAACAACAAATCCTGGATTTATAAAAGAGAACTAAAAATACCACGTCAGACCAGGATGATAAAAGAATAAACTGTTACTAATCTTTTGTGTTTCTACCACTGTTTTTGGCACATCTGTGATCTCATGACTTGAATATTGTGACACTAATTTTAAAACAACCCAGGCTTTCCTGCTGGCTTAGAGGAGGTCACTCGTGATACTTCTGATAGGGATATTTGGACTTAGCTTTTTTTTTTTTTTTTTTTTTTTTTTTTGGCATACGAGATTAAGCATGGTGACTGGAGTTCAGACGTGTGCTGTTCTGATGATAACCTCATGTAATAATTTTAGT
>NW_004949119.1:2718076-2720885 GCF_000317375.1 Microtus ochrogaster
ACCAGGCTGGTCTCGAACTCACAGAGATCCGCCTGCCTCTGCCTCCCGAGTGCTGGGATTAAAGGCGTGCGCCACCACCGCCTGGCTGGACTTAGCTTATACTGCTTCTAATATTTCTGAATAGTGTTGATCTTTATGTAATGCCAGTGAGACTTAAAGCTCAGTGTTGGACCAAGCGTTTCCTTAGATCTGTGCAGAATAGCTTGTAGTGAACGCTGTAAATAGGGTTCTAAGGCTGCAAAATGCAACCATATCATTTGCTGATAGTTTTTAAACTAAAGATAAAATGTTTCACAACCACAGAAAATAGAAGAATTTACTTTAATGTGGCATGAATCTTCTGAATTAATTTGGTATTACTTACTACCTTTTGGCAGCCTTTTACTTTAACTTTTAAGATTTTAATAGAAAAAAAAGGAAAGAGAATAATGATTTTAGGGTTTTAGTTGTGACCGAATGTCCTATCCACATCCAACAAATCCTAGGAATCTGCAAAAGAGAAGTGGTGTGGGTAAATAAGTTTTATGTGGCTTTTTAATAAATTGTGTATTTTTTCCTATAGCTTTGTCCATCAAGTTAGATACTGCTTAGATGAAAATGAAGTGGTTTTCGGTGTATTCTCTTTGGTGTTAGTGGGGTGTCCGAGACGAATCAGCCCTAGATTAAAACCTTTGCAGTGGATAGTGTACACAGTAGATAATTTAACTGAGAATTGGCGACAGGTAAGAAATTTCTGATTTCTTTCCTTTTCCTAGCTGTATATATGGTTTTTTAAACACCTGATTGAGCTTGTAGCAGAGAGCCGCCTAATTAACTCTGGTTGATATCAGATGGGAGCTGATTTTTGAGATTAAATTGAGGAGATGGAGTCTCTGGGGCAGGAGAGGAGGCTCTGAGGTCATCTGGTCGTTTGTGTAAGACTAGATACAGGTATTTGTGATTTCTTTTTTCTTTGAAGTGAAAATGGTCTCTGCTCCCTCAGCTGAGACTTTGTGGATCTACTGTGTCTTTCTCTTAGGTAAAGCTGTCAGTCATGGCTGTGGGCCATCCCCACAATAACTCACAAGTGTGTAGCTGGCCTCTGGGATGAACGGTGATGCTGCAGGGAAAGCCAGTGCTGACATGCAGGGGAGGAGTCAGCTTTGAGCCCTAGTGTTCACACCTAGAACGTTAGCTTTGCGTCCCTGCTTATTCGCTTCAGGATAGTCTGTCTGTCTTTCTTTTTCTTGGCTGTTTGAGACAGGGTTTCTCTGTGTAGCCTTGGCTGTCTTGGAACTCACTCTGTAGACCAGGCTGGCTTCGAACTTACAGAGATCCTCCTGCCTCTGCCTCCTAAGTGCTGTTAGGACTTTTTTTTTTTTTTTTAAAGGGCTGTCATGAAGCTAGTTTTAGATTTGAGACTGGGCTCACATCTACTAGAATAAGAGTGACTTGGAGATTAGCAGGACCTCTGGAGTTTAGGATTCTGTACTTAACACTTGTGTTCCTTATTCTTGCTCTGTGGGTGTGCCACAGAGCACATCCTGGGGTCAGAGGGAAACTTTGAAGGGCCAGTTAGCTCTCCTTCCACTTCTCTGTGGCCTTCCAGTATGGACTCAGGTTGCTAGGCTTGGTGGCAAGTGCCTGCTACCTGCCGAGCCCTCTCATCAGCCCACAATGTAATCATATGGTTAATGCAGATAATTTGTGAAAAAGAAAATTGGAGAAGAGTCAGTTTTTTCTTTTCTTTCTCCTCCTCCTTTTTTAAGTGAAGTGTACTTCTTTAAGCACTTTCCCAGGGCTTTTATTTCCTACCTCGGATTGCATATTTGTAAGTATCCTTCAGTGGTTGAAGCCTGGTGACTGGATCACCGAATGCTCACTGGTAGCTCGCTGCAGTTGTTGTTGATGGGTTTTATGTGAGCGCTGAGAGCTGTGAGATGGTTGTTGACTTAAGGGTGTCCTTATGCCCAAATAAATATTTACTTTCTTTCTTCCCTTTCCTTTTTCTTTTTTTTGGGGGGGGGGGGGGGGACAGGGATGTGCAGATTTGCCTGAAGGCCTGGACAATGTTCTTTTTTGTTTTTTTTCCTTTCCCCTGTCATGGACTGTTAAAACATCTAGAGTTCCAATTTTGGTATTTTTTTCCTATTTTATTACATTTTTAATATATAAAATGTCAGTCTTGCTGACATGTGTTGGTAATGGATATGGGTGATTATTTTAGTTGTGGCTACTGGTTGTGGTAAAAACTTGTCAGTAACGTATATTTTGGGTGTATATTACTTGAGAAAAATGTTTTGCTTTACTGAATGCTCTTTTGCTTATATATCTATTATGCCTAAAAGCAACTTTTGTGTTGCTGAACAGTTTCTGTGACTGTGACACCTTCTCATCTGCTTCCTACAGGTGTGTTTGTAGGGTCAAATCAAATTAATTGTGATTCTTCCCGAATAAATGATGAAAGATGGGATGATTATTTGGATACAGTGAAATGTCTTCTGATACAGTTCTTCTCCAAGCACTTTCACTTTGGAGAGATGTATTTCCTGCCGTACAATATCTGACAAGAAATGCTTCCTGCTTTCTATGTGGCTAAAAAAAATAAGCAATTTTGTCCCTAAGCACAGTGCTTCTTCAGGGCTGACGGCTGTCAGTGATTTATGGAACGGCACAAGATGGAGTACTTACTAGATTTGCAGATGACAGAGTCAAGATTCAGGCAGTCTTGAGCAGGTTGGAAGACAGTTCAAATCAACTTTGAGTTCCAGTATTTAAAAAGTCAGTGGTGGCTGGATGGTGGTGGCACACACTTTTAATTCCAGCACTC
>NW_004949119.1:2721495-2728906 GCF_000317375.1 Microtus ochrogaster
CTGTGGTTTTGGAGCCTGTCCTGGAACTAGCTCTTGTAGACCAGGCTGGCCTCGAACTCACAGAGATCTGCCTGCCTCTGCCTCCCGAATGCTGGGATTAAAGGCGTGTGCCACCACTGCCCGGCTTGACAGCATCTTTGAAAGAAGATGTGGGTATTTGGTTGGTCTGTGTGCTTAGCACAGACAGCATGACAGGGCTGGTTAGGGAGGAGTTCATGTAGTATTGGGGTGTACTTTTAACTGAAAAACCCCTAGACTGTGTGCTTTTAAGGTGGATGTTAGCCAAGTAGTGAGCAGCCCCCAGGCCGCTGTGCTCAGATAGATCCAGGATATGTTAAGGTGAAGGATCTAGGATGACGGGTTGAAGGGAGGGCTTTCAAAGGTAGAAGACAGTTGGGTTAGTAGTGGTTTTTTATTTTTTAATTTTAAATTAACTCTTTTCAATTTTATTTCTTATGTGCATTGGTGTTTTTTCCTGCTTGTCTCTGTGAGGATATAGGATTCCCTGGAACTGGAGTTAACAGACAGTTGTGAACTGCCGTGTGGGTGCTGGGAATTGAACCTCAGTCCTTTAGGAGAGCAGATCGTGCTTTTAATTGCTGAGCTATCTCTCCAGCCTCATGTTGGTAGTGGTTTTTTGTTTTTTAAAGATACTTCTTTTCAAAGATTTGAAGTGCTGTTATATTGAAGAGATAGTAAAATGTCTTGGGATTGTTCCTGGGGAACTTGGACTAGTGTGTCAAAAGCCCAGGGAGTAGAGGCTTGCTCTCTCTTGTGACTGTGGTAACCTCCAAAGGTGATGGGCTTTCAATCATGACGAGTAATTTAAGTGGTGATGTGGTGGCCTATTTGGGATATTGAATAAAGACCTTTTACTGGGCGTCTGAAAGTTGGTCTGGATGACCTCTACGGTGTCATTATTGTTAATGTGTATTGTTCCTGATTTGTAAATTAAGGTTTATTGTTGGTATGTGGGTGCAGGAGTAGCAAACCTGAACAGTAGCAGTATATATCAGGTGCAATATCTCTGTTCCAGGCTTCCACTGGGGGACTTGAAACTTAGCCCAGGGTCAGTGGAATGCTGTATGTGCGCTGCCTGTAGGGAAAGTGTTCCGAAGCTTAGGTCACTTCTCTCTCTACTTCTCCACTAGCACTAATGGAGCTGCGGTGCAGAACCCTGTCAGTGTCTCTGCACAGGCAGAACTAGCTGAAGCAGCTGGCTGAAGCACCCACTCTCATCTGTATGCTCATGGGGTTGGGCTGGGATTCTAAAGTAATTGCCCTTGAGCTGAAGTGTGCTATTGGTTTTTATACCTTTGAGCCTTTGACATTTAGAATTGTGCTGACAATCACATGACTTCTTTTTTGGTTGTTACTTGTTTGGACAAGAAGATAGTTTTACGTAGCTGAGACTGGCCTCAAATTCAGCCTTCCTGCCACCTCTTCTCAAATGCTAGAAGTCCAGATTTGTGCCATCACACCACACCTAGCAAAATGATGTTTCGTATGGACAGGCTGTCATTTGGATAGAGTGGGTGAAGATGTAAATGTTACTGGAGAACAGTAGGTTACCCTAGTCCTGAGGCCAGGATTATACTCACTACCAGATTGGAGAGCAGAAGTCTGGAGAGCACTGCCGCCCTGGCCAGATGGAGTCAGATTTGTTGGGATTTTCTTTCTATTGAGGTGTGGAATGAGCTGGAACAGGTGTTAAGATAACTAGAACACTGCATTATTTAAAGGTGAAGGGTTATGTTACTGTACAAGTTTCAGTTTGTCAACCTGTGCCCTAGAAGGTCTCAGCCACAGATGTTGTGCAGATCAGAGCACCAGAGTGTCTTGATTCCATACAAATGACTTAGGCTGGGAATTTTCTTATGTGAGAAAGTGGGGAAATCCCTTACCTAGCTCAACTCAAGGTTACTGTACTTTTTCTTAAGTTTTTTAATCTTTTAAATTTATTTATTGGGGCTGGAGAGATGGCTCAGTGGTTAAGAGCACTGACTGCTCTTCCAAAGGTCCTGAGTTCAATTCCCAGCAACCACATGGTGGCTCACAACCATCTGTAAAGAGGTCTGGTGCCCTCTTCTGGCCTTCAGGCATACACACAGACAGAATATTGTATACATAATAAATAAATAAATATTTGAAAAAAATAAATTTATTTATTTATTTTTTCGAGACAGGGTTTCTATGTAGCTTTTTTGGTGCCTGTCCTGGAACTAGCTCTTGTAGACCAGGCTGGTCTTGAACTCACAGAGATCCATCTCCGTCTGCCTCCGAGTGCTGGGATTAAATGTGTGTGCCACCACTGCCCTGTCAAGGTTTTTTTTTGTCTTTTTGTTTTTGAAACAGTTTCACTATGTAGCTCTTGGCTGGCTTGGAACTGTCTGTGTAGACCAGGCTGTCTTCAAACTCTGCAATCTGCCTGCCTCTGCCTTCTGGGTGCTGGAATCAAAGCCATACACTTATGACTCCTGGTTTATATCCAACTTTTTTGATACTTACGTCTATCTGTGATACACTTTAGACTGCTTTCACATGGTTATTTTGATAACAGGAATATATTTTCCAGCATTTTAATTTATTTTGTGCTTTGAGGGGCAACACATCGCACAGCATGTGCACAGAGGTCAGAGGACAGCTTTGGAAAGTGAGGTCTTTCCTCTCACCTTGTGGGTCCCAGGGATTGAACTCAGGTCATCAGGGCTGCAGCAGAAGCCTTTACCTGGCCTAGCTGTCTCCTGGGTAAATGGAATTCATTATTCATATAACTTAGGTGCAGTTTCTGAAATGCTTCTAAATTACTGCAGGTAAACAAAGAAAATCCTTTTAAAAAAATCCTTTGTAGATTGTGACTGGTGTCTAGTTGAATGGTATCATCACTATGGCTGTATCTGCCTGCCAGTGTGTTCATTTTGCATCTGAAAAAAATAACACTGAAGAATCTTATGTTTAGAAGTTCCATTATTAAGAGCCCATTCTCTCCTTTTTTATCCTTTAGGTCTTGATTTCCTAAAGATGTCTTTCACTTGAAGAGTACAGTCCTTTCCATTGTCCACGTCGCCTGGCTGTCCTCTTCATCTCTTAAGGATGCTTGTCCCTAAGATGTTGCTTGACATGGGCTGGGATCCTTTGCCTCTTTGTTGAATTGTGACTTTCAAATGTGCAGGTTGTGTTAAGTACAAGGAGAACCTCTATGGGTCACGTCTCTGTTGGAGAAGTCATTTGTCAACCATGGTAAAACTTGCAAACCCACTTTACACAGAGTGGATCCTTGAAGCAGTGCAGAAAATCAAAAAGCAAAAGCAACGGCCCTCTGAAGAGAGAATCTGCCATGCGGTCAGCACGTCCCATGGGTTGGATAAGAAGACAGTCTCTGAACAGCTGGAGCTCAGTGTTCAGGATGGCTCAGTTCTCAAAGTCACCAACAAAGGCCTTGCTTCCTATAAGGACCCAGACAATCCTGGGCGTTTTACAGCAGTTAAACCAGGCACTTTCCCCAAGTCAACCAAGGGGTCTAAAGGACCATGTAATGATCTGCGCAATGTGGATTGGAACAGACTTTTAAAGAGAGCAATCGAAGGCCTTGAGGAGTCAAATGGCTCCTCCTTGAAGAACATCGAGAAGTATCTCAGAAGTCAGAGTGATCTCACAGGCACCACCAACCACCCAGCCTTTCAGCAGAGGCTCCGACTAGGGGCCAAGCGCGCTGTCAACAATGGGAGGTTACTGAAGGAAGGACCACAGTACAGGGTCAACTATGGGAACTCCGATGGCAAAGGAGTGCTCCAGTATCCCAGTGCTTTCCCATCCTCACTCCCGCCTGTCAGCCTTCTGCCCCATGAGAAAGACCAGGTGAGTGAAACTAGAGTCTTTACCCATTGGTTTAACTTCGCTTCTGTTTAGGTTGTTCCATGTACACACATGTGGACAAGTGGTTCTCAACCTGTGGGTTGCGACCCCTTTGACGACCCTCCTATCTCCAAAAAGATTATTTATATTACAGTTCATAATAGTAACACAATTACAGTTCTGAAGTAGCGGCGACAATAATTGTATGGTTGGGGTCACCACAACATGAGGACCTGTGTTAAAGGGCTGCAGCGTTAGGAAGGCTGAGAACCACTGCTGTGGATGAAAGTTATGAATGGAGTTGGAGGAGATTAGTTGTTTTTGCCTTGAAGCTAGCTCTTTATTTTATGTTAGCATATTTCACAGCATGATTTTTTAAAGTCATTTTATGATGTATTGAGGGCTTTCTCAGTAATTAAGAGTTAACATAATACTCACATGACTTGTTTTATGCTGTAATTGCTAGATAAACCTTAGTCTACCTTTCTCAAGCCTAAGAGAAGATAAAAACCTCCATTCTTACTTTAATATCGATCATCTTTGCATTTTGAGAGTTGTTTTATTATGTGACCTAAATCCCTACTGTTTTAATTTAAAGTCAAGTGGTCAGTGGGTGTCGGTGAATGTTATTTTGTCTTGTTTGGTGTCTCCAGTAAAAAAAAAAAAAAAGGCTTTTTTAATTGCATTTATTTGTTTGTTTACTTTTGTGTATGTGTGCATTCATGCCTGCAAGCCTCAGTGCACATGAGGAGGTCTGGGGACTGCAGGAGCCAGTTTTCTCCTCCCACTATGTAGGTCCTGGAGATCAAAGGCAGGTTGGTAGGGGTGGTAGCAGGCACCTTTACTTGCTGGCCCAAGGCTTTGTGTTGCTGTTATCTCACTGTAAGTACACAGTGAGTTCTGTTACTGCTGCGATTTTAAGCCTTCAGTTGATGTGGTTTTCTTGGTTTTATTTCAGATGTACTGAATTAATCTCCAAAAGTCAAACTGAAGTAAAATGAGAGACTGTAAAATCAAGCCCTGCAGTTTTTGCATTCCTTTTTTTAAGTACAGTCATTGATAACAGTTAATTTTACGTTTTAAAAACGACATTAACCATTGTTAGTAGGAACAGTGGTGCCTGAACACTGCATATCGAGAGGATTGAAAGCCATGTTTGGGCTCTGTGGGAAGGTGTCTGCCTGCCTGCCCTGACATGGGCCCTGGTCCCCTTTCTGCTTAGCTGGTAAGGGGCCTAGCTCTGGAAGCTGAGTAAGACCAAGTCTTTGCACAGGTGTCTGGAGTCTAGAATGGATTCTGTTTGCTTTTCTATGAGACAGGGTTTCTCTGTGTACCTCTGACTGTCCTGGACCTCACTCTGTAGGACTGAGCTACTAGAACTCACAGAGATCCGCCTGTCTCTGTCTCCCTGAGTACTGGGATTAAAGGTGTGGGTTTCTTAACTGTATTTGTACCTTCTTGGTCTTCTACAACATTTATTTATCCATTGATGATGGTTGCACTAGATCAAAAAATGAAGTAAACTATGAAATTTTCTTCCTTATAACTTTATTTTAAAAATGACAGTAAAACAACTAATTTAAATTCCTGAACACAGCCATTTAGGCACCTCTGGTTTCTCTTTAAAACATTTAAAATTTTTCGCTTACTGTTACTTATTTATTTAGAGACAATACTTCACTATGTAGCTCTGGCTGTTCTGGAACTGTGTGTGTAAAACAGACTGGCCTCAAACAGAGACCTGCCTGTTTTTGCTTCTGAGTGCTGGGTTAAAGATATGAGTCACAGGGCTGGAGAGATGGCTCAGAGGTTAAGAGCACTGACTGCTCTTCCAGAGGTCCTGAGTTCAATTCCGAGCAACCACATGGTGGCTCACAACCATCTGTACTGAGATCTGGTGCCCTCCTCTGGTGTGCGGGCATACATCGAGGCAGAATGTTGTGTACATAATAAATGAATAAATCTTTAAAAAAAAAAGATATGAGCCACAATGTCCATCTCCTTAAATATTTTAAATACATAAACATACATGTTTATAAAGCATATACATACACAAATATATATATATAAAGTATACATACATATATATGTGCATGTATATATATGAACATATATTTTATAAAGTTTCCTAGAGCCATTTCTTCATAACTTGGCTTTTTTTTTTATCCTCAGCCATGGCAAAATTTTACAATTATCAAGCATACGGGTCTAAGTTCAGGTACTTGGCCAGTGTAGTGTCTTTGTAAATAACGGTGTCCTCTGGAGGCATTTTTCCTTGTCCTGGAGGAGTCAGCATAGATTCTCCATAGTGCCGCTCCTTTTCTGCCCACCATTTCTTGCTAACCTTTTCATTTTTCTTCAGGCGTCATCTGTACAGAACTATTTTTAGTCTAAAGGAAAATTCATGTTTGAAAGTGTCTAGTATTGAGAATAGAGTAGTTTATTGCTTAGTGTGCAGTTGCAGCTGCTCTTCTATGATGTAGATCTTTAAATTGTCAAGTTAGCATCATCATTTAAGAAGGAAAGCTGAGAAAATGTGCTCCAGATATTTAATTGATGAAATATGGGAATTAATTGTATCAAGTAATCATTAAATTTTGGTGGGATTTTTATCACTGAGCTATCTATCTAGCCTCAACCAGTTATAGGTATTTTCTTTCTTTTTTAGGTAGGCCCTCATTATGAGTCTAATTCAAACTGTCCTTGGAACTCACTAGCTAGCACAGAGAGGCCTCAAAATCTTGTTTCACTATACAGAACACTGTATAAACCAGGTTGGCCTTGAATTTGCAGAGGTCTGCCAGCTTCTGCCTCCTAAGTGCTGGGATTAAAGGTGTGTTTCTTTTTTTAATATTGGATCTTCCTCTGTTGCTCTCCATTGTGATTTTTGGGACAGGATCTCTCACTGATTTGGCTGCATGGGCTGGCTAGAGAGCTCCAGGAACCCTCTTTCTCCACATCTCAAAGCTAGGATTACAGATGTCCATCCCCTGTTCCCAGACTTGTACACAAGTGCCTGGGATCTGAACTCAGATCCTTGTGTTTGTGTGGTGTGAGTACTTGACCCATGAAACCACCTCCCCCTCTCTTCCCAATTTGGTAAACTATTGAGACTGTTTCACTCGGTTGTCCTTGCTGACTTTGAATTTTCAATCCTACTGTCTTAGCCTCCCTAGTAACTGGAATTTCAGGTATGTCATCATGTGTGGCAGAATTTAGGACATGAATGGAGACTGTTCCCAGATGGTACAATCTTAACTATAGTTTGGTGAAATAATGTCTTTCAAAGAAACTTATTGTGATTGCTTTTGAGTAACTGAGTGTCATTGTAAAAGAGAAAATTAAAACACTAGCTATTGTTTTGTAAGTGTGAATGCTGGCCTCTTCCAAGTAGTTCACCCTTACCTTTTGGCTCATAGTTACTGGGAGGGAGGGAGATTATTGTCTTGCTTTTTGCAGATGAAAAACTGAGATGCAAAGCTTAAGCAATCTGTTCAAGGTCAGGAGAGCAGGTGAGCAGATAGTCTGGGCAGTGTGTCCTAGTCAGCTCGGGAAG
>NW_004949119.1:2729006-2739493 GCF_000317375.1 Microtus ochrogaster
CACACACACAAGTAGATGAAATTTGGTAGTTGTCTGATGAGTTTATTACATTTTTTCCAAGTAGGTACAATTTATAATATTAGCAGACTTGAAATGCGGTGGGGAAGTGGTAAATTGTGCCTCATTAGATCTAACATCATCATCACTCCTAAGCAGGACTGCTGGGAGGAGCACAGTAGAAGTTGGAACAGACGGCTCCTCCCTGGAATGCAATTGCAGGACTCCTGATAGTCTAGAAGTCCAGCTGGGTATTACCATTCGCACTTCTTAACACGAAATACTTTGTATTTATTTAAGAAGCTTCCTCTGGTGAGGTGATATGGAAATGAATTAAACCACTGAAGATAAAACTTTATCTTTCACTCAACTAGGGAACTCCTAAAGGATAGTATTAATGTTTCTCATTAAAAGTGGTAAAGCTCAATTAGGTCAGATTATGAGGACTTTAGAAAGTCAAATATTCTAAGAGACTTCAGTTACCACACTTTGTAGCAGTAAGATTCCATTTGCATATATGGGCTTTAGCATTTTTATGAAATCAATTTAGTCCAGTTTTAAGCAGATTCCTTAGTATTTCACTTTATTGAGACTGCCATTCTAAAATTTATTAAATGTTAAATCTTGGTATGTTTCTAGTGCACTGTAAAGTAGGGGCACTCCCAATAATGCTTTTGAATTTTTTCTTTAGGAGAAATGAAAGAAATGTTAGGAGTTTTAGGAAAACCAAATGTAGTTACATGCACACTGAGATTGTTAATAGGAAAAGTTTTTATAAAGGAGCACAGGTTCTTAGTGACAAACCTCCTTCTCTATTTATTTTCAGTATTGTTAAGATGCAGTCTCCCTCAAACATTATGTAGCCCAAGCTGGCTGAATTCTGCCTTAGCCTCCCAAGTGTTCCCGCCCCCATGAATTTTGGGAGTTCTGGGCAGGGTAGTGTTTATCAGAGTGAAGGATGCACAGACACATTGCTGTCAGATTCTTTTATCAGACTATAAATGAGAGAATTTTCGTTTTTTTTTCACGGTTTTCTCTGGTCCCCTTACCCCTGTCCTTCAGCAGACCCTCCTCATCTTGTCTCTGGGACTTTCCCTTGTGAAGGGAGGATCTTTCACTAGTCCAGGTTGGTCCCTGATGTAGCAGAAGCCCTAGGGGAACTGTTCATAGTCTAAAGCAACTCTGTATTTTTTTAAAACTTGCCTTATTTTAGAGCCCCAGTGTCCTTCTGTTGACTTTAGTGAGAGTTGATGTCCTTTGTAAGGATGATTTCTTGTTCTCAAAGAGTATTTAGCTTATAGTACGTATTCAACTGAATGTTGGATAAAGCCTTAAATTTTATAAATATGGTCTTCAAAATCCTCGAATTTGCTATTGGCATGGATAAGAGTCAGTTTTAGAATAACAAAACATGAAAGATCAGGTGGCTCAGATGCTCAGAGTTCGAAGGTCAGGGAAGGAAGCTTGTGGTTCTTGTTCCGCGTAATTCAGCTTCAGCTGCTCTTCAGGAGAGCTGCAGGGCTGCCTTTGCGAGCAGGTAGTACAAGTCCCCGCTCTGTGGAGAGAGCTGTGGGCCTGTCTCCAACTAGTTAGTCAGGTCAAGTGGAAGATGAAATGAGTGACTGGCTCTTCCTGCTGCACTTGAAGCATGACAGAGTGTTCTACTTTTGTACTGTTAGCAAGAGAGAACTTGTCTATTTCAGGCAGAGGAGCAGCACCGTGGCAGATTTGATTGTTAAGGGTGTGGTAAACATTCTTTGTAACTCCTTAGATCTTAGGTGTATTTGATGCTTTTGATACCTTTCCCATAACATTAATCCCGTCCTGAATGAGCACCACCAGCCTTGGGGAATTTATGCATGTATTCCCTGTACCTACATGACTTAGAACAGCTGGGGTACATGTGTGTGCATACGTGCACATTTGCACGACTGAGGGGAATGGAATGCAAGACCGTACGCTCATCAGGCGAATACTCCCACTACTGAGCCATAGTCCTACTCTGGGATACTTTTAGTACCAAGAAGTCAGAATTTTTAGCTTTGGAGTTATTTAACAGTTATGTGTTGTTTGCTGGTTTATTCTTATTTTATCTTGAATGGCAAAGATTTTATTTTTGCTTTCTCTTCAGACTTTAACAGATGATATACTTTAAATGTTTTCAAAATGGAAGCTTGTGTTTTTTTTCCCCTTGTGTGTCATCCTAACACAGAGGAGATGTGTTCTGTCACTGAAGTGACGGTTTTGATTGGAACATTCAGGATTTTGTTGTGTTTCTATACTTCATTTTCTTGGACTTGAATGTTAAACTACGTAGATTTGGTCAAATTGTTTTTCAGTCACACCAAGATTTACAATCTGAATCTGAATCTTCTCAGTACTTTCATCTCTCCCATCTATTAATGTTTCACATAAACAGCAATTAGCTTACCAAATTAGAGTTAGCAAATGAGCCAACCATGTAATTTGATAGATGACACTTCTTTAGCAGGGCCATGAGGAAAGTATGTTTTTATTTGCATGTGGGTGCTCTTGTTGCTTTCAGGTGGTGCCGGGAAGTTAGTACTCATGTGTTAGAGGAAAGGGATACTTCTGCTCTGCTTTGGGTCACTTTGCTGAGAAGTTGCCAGTGGTGGAAAACTGCACATTATCGTTTTTGTTTTTTATAAAAGTAAACATTATAATCAGTAGACTATAATGTGTGCAGTGTGCATTTTAATTTTATGAAAGGTTATGTTTTAAAAATCTGCAGAACAAGGCAGACGGAAGTACTAGATAAATGACGCTAGGTTAAACTGAGACAGATCTCCAAAGAGGTGCAGAGGAAACCCTAATCAGTGCTCAGAGGGAATCCAGGAAGGATTTGTGTTAATTTGACAAGTGGATTTAAAATTCTTCAGTTACTATTTTTCAGAAACCAGCTTTGTTTGTACATCCTTTTTCTAATTTGCTCCACTTTTGATCTTTGATAAACCAACTGCAATATTGTTTCATTAACAAACTTGACTGGCTAACAGATGTTTCTTTTGGCTTGATTATGTCCTCACTATTAAAAACAGCATAGGCACTCAGAGAAACCATGCTGGGCTTTTTCCTGTCTAGCTAGACCAGCAGCAGTTCAAAAGAGCAACTTAATTTCATTTACAAGTTCAGGCTTTTTTTTTTTTTTAATTCCTTGGTGTTATTCTGGTAAGCATGCAAGTTGTAGCTCATCAGGGAGCATTGTAGACCCCATCAGGGAGGTCCTCCTTGCTTCCCTTCTGCTTAGCCCCCCACTCGTGTTGTTGTTAATGTTGTTAAGCATTGTTCAGGTTTAGTGTGCAGGAAGAAAGGGATTGCAGAAGAGGTGATTGAGACATCATAGACTCTTTCACATTTTAGGGGAACAAGTGGGTTCAGTCTGAGTGATGGAGATCATTTCTTCCTGTGCTTTGATGTCAGAAAGCTGCCATATGGAGTGCAGTGCGGCCTGTGAGGAGGAGGTGAGCCTGACTGGGCTGCCTGGGATGTTCTCAGTGATGCGGGCTTGGAGCCAGAGGCAGTATGGTTTCTGTGGTAGTTTCTGATGTGATCAGTCCTGCTTTTGGTCCAGTTTCCTGCCATGCTTGTGACCCTCTCAAGCCATAAATAGGAAGGATGAAGTTCAAAACAAGAGTGCAGAGATTTTATGGAACAGAAGCAGCAGCAGAGGAGAAAAATGTACAAACTAAACCCAGTAACAGTGTCATCACTGAGGATTCCTTCTTGATGTCTGACCTGTTCCTGTGGTATTTTAATGTTCCATGTTTCTCTCTCATAACAAAGCCCAGATTGTAACTGTTGAATTTGAAGTGTGAGTGTAACTGCAGCGACTAATATGTGCCCATGAAAGTGTGGGGGCTTCTGAAGAGCACTAGTTACTCACTGCGTCCTGGGCAGGATGTGAGGATCTGGGAAAGGAGGACAGTGGAGGGAGCCAGTGCACACTTTCCTCCTTACCTTTGTAATTTAAAAAATTGTGCTAGCTCATTAAAATGCCACATTTTTTCACATGGGTTCATCAACTGTTAATATTATACCCTATTTATTTTTTTCCTTTTCTCTTCTATAGAGAAAGAGAGAATGAATAAATGAATGTATGTATGTATAATTTTTGAGCCCAGATTAGTGGCTCAAGCCTTTAATCCCAGCACTTGGGAGGCAGAGGCCAGCTTGGTCTATATGCAGATTTCAGGTTAGCTAGAGCTGCATAGAGACAGACCCTGCTTCAAAACAAAACAACAACAACAAACCAAATTAAGTTTGGATGAACTAATGGAAAGTAAGTGGCAGACCTTATTACATTATATCCTTAAACATTTTGATAGGATAAAATCATCCTGTATAGTGCAGTGCTGTCACTCAAGAAAAACTTCAACAGTGCAGTCAGAGCGTTTACCCAATAGTCCTTACTTTCTCCAGTGAACCTTAACGAACCTGATTTAGGACCCAGGAGCCAGCCAAGTTCACAGTTGCCTTTGGTCATTGTGACTGAGTGGAGAACAGCTTTCCCAGTGTTTCAGCAGACGTTGCTAGTTTTGAAGAGTTGTCTCGTAGGATATCTTGAGTTGATAATTTTACTGTACAACAAAGGTACATTTTGAGCATCTAGATCTTCCTTTGTAGGAGCACTCTTCCTTTTGTGATTAGTAAGTACTCAGTGCAGTCTTGAGACCATGTGAGGAAGCGTTCATTCAGTTAGAGGACGACCGCGGCAGAGGCCAACACTCTTAACAGTCTTGGTTCCTTGCTTCTGTTCCCAGCTTCTAGGCTGTTGACTTGTTGGAGTCATGGTTCCCTCCTCTGTCATCAAGTGCTTGGCTTTGAAGGATGCATGGGATTAGAGTGGTTCATTTGGCTAATGCTGGTTAGCCTTTTCCCATCAGAGTCCTGAACTGGGAGTGGTGGGGCAGGACTGTGATCCCAGCAGTCAGGAGGCCAAGGCGAGAGGATTCAGATTGAGGGCCAGTTTGGACTCTGTAGTGAGACCCTGTCTCAGCAAAACAATAAACAAACAAACAAACAAACAAAGACCACCCCCTTTAGAGTTAAAAGCCCACGTAAAGTATTAAGACCATATTCCTATCTGCAAGGTTACCATGTTGACAAAGACAACATAAGTTCTGGGCATTAGGAAGTCTGGATGTTGTGGGGTGGTCATTGTGTTGCTGGCTTGCTGCACAGTGGTTTACCTGACTCAGAATAGTACAGTAGAATCTGCTTAGAGAAGAACGGGTCATTTTGCAGGAGTTAGAGTTGGCTGATCTTGAGTTCTATGTTCCTGGATGATTTCTAAAGGTGTGAGCAGGGCTGGCTTCTGCCCCTGGTTGGTCTCTTTACTAACAAGAAATGGATTTACCGGTGAAGTTTAGAAAATTTGGGGGCTGAAGTAGGATTTGAGACAATCTGACTCTGCAGCTTCCGGTATTCAGGAATCTGAAGTGTAGCCCAGGCTGGCCTTGACCTCACACTCCTCCTGTCTTAAGCTTTAGTGCTCTGAGGAAACAGTTCAGCTCTCAGATCCTCTGCTTGTTGGGTCAGCACACACCTTACTGAGCTACTCCCCACCCCAGCGCCCAGTATTGAAGAGTAGGACTTTGGGTACTTTAAGCAGTTTCTGTTTTTGGAGATAGGTTTTCTAGCCCAAGCTACCCATGAACTTGTAGTCTTCTTGCTTTCGTGTCCCGAGCGCTCATGTTAAAGGCATGTGATGTAAAATCTAATTAAAATGTTTTTTGAGAAATATATTTAAAGTTGAAGAGGATCTTTCAGCTGAATACCCACAGAACACATTAAAATCAAACAGATAAGAGTCTAGTGGCAGTGTCAGCAGGTAAGGCACTTGCCGCCAAGCCTTAGGACTGGAGTTCATGCCCGAGAGCTCACGTGGTAGGACGGACCGACTCCTGCAGGTTGTCCTCTCCCCTCACACGCATGCCTATACTCCTCACTAAATAAATCTATGTAGGGGGCTGGAGAGATGGCTCAGCGATTAAGAGAATTGCCTGCTCTTTCAAAGGTCCTGAGTTCAATTCCCAGCAACCACATGGTGGCTCACAACCATCTATAATGAGGCCTGGTGCCCTCTTCTGGCCTGCAGGGGTACGTGTAGGCAGAATATTGTATACATAATAAATAAATAAATATTCTTTAAAAAAAATAAATCTATGTAAAAACCATTTTTAGATTATTGTGCATGTGTGTGGGTGTGGCTTGCACAGAAATCTGCATGGTGGAACCCAGGGATTAAACTCAGGTTTTCACAGAACCGGCTCATCACCTGAGCTGTCTCAGCAGGTAAACAACTTAATGAGACTGGCTTTTCAGAATCCCCACCTCCCCCGCCTCCCCCGAACAGGGTTTCTCTGTAGTTTTGGAGCCTCTTCTGGAACTCACTTTGTAGACCAGGCTGGTTTCGAACTAACAGAAATCCACCTGCCTCTGCCTCCTGAGTGCTGGGGTTAAAGGTGTGCACTATCATCGCCAGGCTCAGAAACTTCATTTTTGAGACAGTGTCTAACTGTTGGCTCTGACTGGCCTGGAACTCCCTGTATAAACCAGGTATGTAGATCTGGCTGGCCCGGAACTTGCAGAGCTCTACTTGCCTCTGCCTCCAGAGAGCTGGGATCAATGGTGCGTGCTACTGTGCCCAGTTTTCAGTGACATTTTAGAGACTAAGCAATTTCTGAAGCATTTCATGTCTGTTATTTCAACCTTAAGCCCTCAGTCAGGGACTCTGAACAGTCAGAAAAGAAACCACACAGGTGTCTGTGTTTTTGTTCTTTGGAAAATTTTGGAGAAGTAAGCAGCAAATAAAGTGGGGTGGCGGCAGGGGCTGGAGTCCCCCGTTCTTTCACAGTGCAGCTGCATCTTCCCCAGTTGTTGCCCTTAGCAGAAATGCTTTGGAAATCCCAAATGCTGCCAGTTGAAGACTAACAGCTGTTTAGTACCAGCCTATCAACGTGCTTTCCATAACTGATAAAAGCTATGATCTTCCCATCTGATGAGCTCTGACCTCCTGAAACCTTCCAGCTTATCTCAGTTTCCACTGGCTACTGAAATACAACACGATACTAATAATTACATCTCCCCAAAGCGTTTATGCTAGCTTATAAAATCACCGCTGTATTGGAAAATTGTGTAGTATCTTGATTTCAATTTAGCATGGTGTGTTGGTTAGCAATAAATCTTACTAATGTATGAACACAAGCCTGCAGGCAGCTTGGAGAACACTGATCAGGTGCAAATTGGATGTATTTTGTAAGCATTTCAAAAATTCAGAGCAAAACGAAATAAATAGTTATGACTGAATGCAATACTTTTTAGTTTTTTTTTAATACTCATGTATCTCCTGTGAAAAAATTCCCAGTCCTCCTGAAGTCCATTATTTGTGTGGGTGACCATTTTTATTTTTATTTATTTTATTTTATTTTTTTAGCAGAGGTGACTGAGTGGCTATGAAGAATTTATCAAATTATTGAAAATGCTGACATTTAATCTATTCATGTGCATACATAGAAGTTACATGGAACCTTCAGGTCACTGGAGCACAAACATGGCTCACACGATGAGCCCAACAGAAGCAAATGAAACCAGACTTGGAAAAAAAAAACAACTGGTTGTCCTGGCCAGGCATGACAGGCCTACAATTCCTGTGTGTGGGAGGTTGAGACAAGAGGATCAGGAGTTCAAGGCCAGTTTCAGCTATTTAGCAAGCCCAAGGCCAGCCTGATCTACCTGAAACATTGTCATACACATCCTTTTTTTTGGGGCGGCTGTTCTTTTTGTTTGTTTAGAGACAGGGCTTCCCTGTGTAACAACAGTCCTGGCTGTCCTGGAACTCGCTCTGTAGACCACACTGGGCTTGAACTCACAGGCCTGCCTGCCTCTGCCTCCCAAGCGCTGGGATGAAAGGCGTGTGCCAGCAGTGCACGGCTTGTGGATGCTCTTTCACCACTGTAACGGTGGCTTTATTCCACCTGTCAGATCCCCTTCCCCACCTTTAGGGGAAAAGGGTCTATTTCAGACAGTATATATTAGCTCACAAAATCTTGATGTGGGAAACACACCCAAGAACCTATTGGAGTATGTCCTTATAAATATATTTATATCAGAGAAAACAAGGCACTTTGGGAGCATGACAGCTTTCTCTCCTGTGTGTACATTGTTCTAGGCAGAAAGTAAAATTGGTTAGTTTCTCAAGTGAATTAACTGAGCAAAGTTCAGTAACAACTGTTCCCAGCCTTCGCTGAGGCCCTATTCAAGTGGACATGGCGGGAAGCACAGAAGGCACTTCCTGTACGACACCTGGTCCCAGGCTCGAAGCTTGCTGCCCCAAGAGGGCTGACATGTCTCCTGAATTGGAGCGCCTGGCCCTGGCACACTGCCTCCCTCTCCAGGCCCTGGGGTCAAGTAAGGGGCTGCAGCAGGAGGTAGTCCTAGCGCAGAGCAGGGACACGGTGGGAATGCTTAAGCAGGGTGGGTGACCATTTTTAAATTAACTACCTAGTCTATGACATTCAATGAAAGCAAACAGGCGTGGTTGAAACACTGTATTTGTGCTTATCAAGTGTGTGTGCTTAGTAGTTCACATTATATTTGGCGATCTTAGAAACCATTCAAGGAGATACTCATTTAGACACACTGTAATATTTTTAGGAATGCAGATAAAGCCAGGTGTGGTGACATATGCCTTTAACCCCAGCACTGGGGAGGCAGAGGCAGAGGCAGCCAGATTTCTAAGTTCCAGGCAAACCTAATCTACTGAGGGAGTTCCAGGACAGTCAGGGCTACTCAGAGAGACCCTGTCTCAAAAATCAAAAAAACAAGGAAGTTACAAAATAATATTACATGACCCCTGAGTGGCCATGAGATTTGTTATAGGTAAATCTTAGAGAGAAACAAGCAGACCAAAGGAAGGGGTGACCTCTACATGGGCAGTGCCGGGAGCTGGCACATGACTCTCGGTGCTCAGGCTGCCGGTAGTGCATCTGCTCACCGCATCTGTCCACATCATGTGCAAAGCACTGTGCTGGGCCCTGTGGGAGTTACAGAAAGAAACCATGTTTAAATGGTAACAAAAGAGCCAGTTGAAACATGTCAAGATGCACAACTGTGAATCCTTCTTAAGTGACTAATATGGTGATCTTCATCCTCAGAGTAGTTGGAAGTTTTATAGTTTATTAGTATTGTGTATGTGGATGATGTATGTGTGTGAGTGTAGGTACATTGCATGCTACAACACATACATGTGTAGATGGGTCAGTCCTCTCCATTGTAGGTGCTGGGGGTCAAGGCAGGCACTTTTTATCTGCTGAGGCATCTTTTTAATTTGTTTTATTTTATGAATATGAATATTTAGCTTGCATATGTAAGTGTACAATGTGCATACCTATATAAACCAAAAGAGAGTATCAGACCAATGGAACTGGAATTACAGATATTTGTGATCCGCTTTGGGGATGCTAGGAACTGAGCCCAGGACTTCTGCAAGAGCAGCACGTGTTTTTAACTTTTGAACCATCTCCTTATCAGATCCCTTGAGCTAGAGTTAGAAGCAGTTTTGAGCCTCCTGATACGGTTGCTGGGATCCATATCCAGTGCTAAGTGCCCTTAGTGCTGAGTCAGCTCTGCTGTCTGTGTTTAGAATTGTTACGTAGCGATTCGTTAAAACCAACATAGACTTCACACATCAGGGCTCTGTGCATTGGTGGGCACGCTAAATGGAAGTGTGGAGAGCTGAGGCCCAGGCAGATGGAGGCTGAGTGTTACTTACTTTTTTTTTTCCTGTTTTTTTTTTTTTTCGAGACAGGGTTTCTCTGTAGCTTTGGATCCTGTCCTGGAACTAGCTCTATAGACCAGGCTGACCTTAAACTCACAGAGATCCACCTGCCTCTGCCTCCTGAGTGCTGGGACTGAATGTTACTTTCAGATAAGACTTTGGGTCTCTAGCTCCTGGCTCCAAATTTCTGTGGCTATAATACTGTGTAGAGGAGGTGGAATCAGGAGATCAGGAGTTTAAGGTTAGTATCTGCTATAAGGTGGGTTTAAGGCTAGCCTATGCTAAATAAAACCTTGTTAAAATAAAAGACCCAGTAAGCTGGACCTTATTGGCTTCAAAATCCTCTTTTAAAAATCTGAGTTCTAGTGGGGTGGAGAAATGGCTCAGAGGTTAAGAATACTTGTTGCTCTTGTGGAGGACTGGGATTTGGTTTCTAATACCTACTTGGTGACTGATAGTCATCTGTAACTCCAGTTCCAGGGGATTGGGCACTCTTCTGACCTCCGCAGGTACCAGGCATGCACATGGTACACATACACACTTGTGTGCAAAACACTCATACACACAAAATAAATATTTAAAAAAAAAGAGTTTTAGTTTTAGTAAACAGATGCTCGATTGTTTCCTAGCCACCCAGATCCAAATAATAACACAGAAACTATATTAATCGTGGCCGGGCGATGGTGGCGCA
>NW_004949119.1:2739593-2748201 GCF_000317375.1 Microtus ochrogaster
GCAGGCGGATCTCTGTGAGTTCGAGACCAGGCTGGTCTACAGAGCTAGTTCCAGGACAGGCTCCAAAACCACAGAGAAACCCTGTCTCGAAAAAACCAAAAAAAAAACAAAATAAAATAAAAAAGAAACTATATTAATCACAGCACTGTGGCCAATAGCTTAGGCATATTTCTAGCTAGCTTTTACATAATCCATTTCTATTAATCTATGTATCACCATGAGACTGTGGCCTATTGGTAAGGTTCCGGCGTCTTGGCAGCTATATGATGTCTCCTTGACTCCCCCTACTTTCTATATCTCTGTTTGGATTTCCTGCCTAGCTTTACTCTCTAAGCCATTGGCCAAAACAGCTTAATTTATCAACCAGTAAAAGCAACACATACAGAAGGACATCCTACATCAGCCATGTGGTATAGGCCTGTAGTCTCAGCTTCTTAGGGGGCTGAGGTAGGGGATGTCAAGTTCAAGGCCATCCTGGGAACTTATGAGACCCCCTCCCCCCAAAAAGATCAATTTTAGTTGTGTGCATGTGTATGTGAGCACGTGTGCATATATGCACAGGAACCAGAGGTGTTGGAGTCCTGTGGAGGTATATAGTTAGAGGTGATCTGAGCCACGTACTGTGAATGCTGGGAATTGGGCTCTGGAAGAGTGCTCTTAAACAGTAAACCATTTCTCTAGCCTGAAACTCTGTCTTAAAATAAAAAAAGGTTATCGACTGAGCTTTCTGTCCCACCCGGTCCTGCAACTGGTCAGTCCCAAAGAAACACATAGAGGTCTTCATTAATTATTAACTGGTTGGCCTAGTAGCTCAGGTTTTCTTATTACCTAATTCTTACGTCTTAACCCATAATTCTTTTCTGTGTTAGCCACATGGCTTGATACGTTTTATTAGCGAGGGATTCTCATCTTGAATTCTCTGTGTCTGAGTGACGACTGCAGACTGAGCCTTTCCTTTTGCCAGAATTCTCCTGTTCTGGTCAACCCACCTATACTTCCTGGCCAATCAGCATTTTATGAAACCAATACAACTGACAAATCTTTATAGGACACAAGAGCATTATCCCACAACAAAAGATCTGAGGATATAACTCAGTGATTGAGTACTTGCCAAACGTGATCAGATCCCTGGGTCCATCCCCAGTATCATGCTCCACACCCCCCACCACACACACAGAGGAAAGACTCAAAACAATTTGTTGTTACAATTGGTATGTTTAACAAAGTACAACACTTTTATGATTTTATTATTATTTTAGTTATTTTGAGACAGGGTCTAATGTTGCCCATGCTGATTCATATAGCTGAGACTGACCTTGAATTCCCTGTCCTTCTGCACTTCTGATCACAGGTGTACAACTATACCCAGCTTTCCCCCACCCCCAGACAGGGTTTCTCTGTCTGGTTCTCTTTGGAACTTGTCTTGGAACTAGCTCTTGTAGACCAGGCTGTCCTTGAACTCACAGAGATCCATCTGCCTCTGTTTTCTGAGTGCTGGAATTAAAGGTGTATGCCATCACTGCCTGGCTTACCCAGCTCATTTTAATTTTTTTTTTTTTAAAGAAATTGGTGCTTCAAATTTTATTTTGAGGGGCTGAGTATAAATAGCTTAGAGGTAGGACTTCCTTACTTTGAAACCTTGGTTTTGTTCCTTCCCTCTACGACACACACCTACTCTTCTAATGATGCATTTTCAGAACCATTAATGGAAGACTCATGGTGGTGATGGCACACACCTTTAATCTCAGCACCTGGGAGGCAGAGACAGGTGTAGCCGGGTCTACAGAGAGAGTTTCAGGACAGCCGAGGCTATACAGAGAAACCCTATCTCAGAAAAATCTAAACCAAAAACCCCACTAACTATTAGCAGCTAATAGATAGGTAGATGCTAGGAAGCAAGCCATCTTTGTCTTGTGGACAGCCGGTCATTCTCCCCAGAAGGAAGCAATATTAACAATCTGTTTTTTGATTTCTCAAAGATACTCTGTACTGAAGACAGCTTTTCATGTTTGTTTAATGGAGCATGCGATATTAGAGGTCGGAAAAATCATATAGGCAATGTATATTCTTTTTAATCAGGAATATACTCTAGTGGGTTGATATCTTTTTCTATCCATCGTGTGTATATATTAATGAATGCTTCACGCATCTGTAGGGTGCACCCTGCGTTCACTGGTCAGGTTAGAAGGCATATACGCTTTAAACTTAATTTTATTTCTCTGCTGAAAAACAATCCCATCTCTTTTATGGCTTCTAAGCTTCATTTTGTGCACTGGCCTGTTCTGCAAGATAACAAGAAAAACAAATTCCACTTATTTTCTCCCAATGTTTTTCTGTTTTCACTTTTTATTATTGAGCTTTTGATCCATCTGTAGTTTATTTTACTCTAAGGAATGAGGTAGGAATCCAATTTTACTTTATTATCTTTTCAGATGGCAGCCCAGCTGTCCCATTACCATTCATTGAATAATCTCCTTATTCTTCTGTATATGAAATTCCATCTTTATCATAAACTAAACATGTATGTTTGAGTTTATTTTTACACTTTCTTTTTTGTGCACCTGTGCCACAGGATTTTAGCATCTGTAGCTTCAGAGTATGTTTTATTACCTGGTAAACCATGCTCCTTTATTGCTGTTTTCGTGGATAACTGTGCTTGTTTATTTTCCCCCAGTGCTTGAATGACCTCTTTTGTAGGAACGAGTCTAATGTTGAATAAAGGGTATAGCTTTCCATTTTATGTTTCCAATTAGAATGTCTCCCTGTAAGGATTTTTATTTTTGAGTAGGCATCGAGAGCAGTGTTGCTCATTGTCAAGGATAACAACCAGCTCCTGAGCCCCATGGCTTCCCTTTCTGCCTTTACTGCATTATTTGCAGCAAACCCCACACGTGGTGCCATCTTGCCCATATATTTTAGACAGATAACCATCGCCGTTATCCTTCTGGTCTGAGTCTGAGAATATACCTGTGTGGGTCGTGTGTACTGACACGCTTTAACAAGTGCTACTAAACTAATTCCTAGGTTTGTTTTTTTTTTCTTATTATAAGCCAGGCCTTCCATTTTGTGGTCTCCCCCCCTCCCCTACCCCATTTTTTCTAATGGCTTTAAATTTTTAAATTTTAATTATTTAAGTTTTGGGGTTTTACTATGTATCCTGGATGACCTGAACTCTATGTAGACCAGAATCTACATCTCCTGGCCTTGCTGGGATTAAAGGCATGTATCAGCATGCAGAGCTAAGTTTATTTGATTTTAATTGTATATGTGTGTGGGGGTTATGCATATTTGATGATAGGGGCCTACAAAGACCAAAGGCATAGGATCCCGTAGAGCCAGAGTTAGAGGCATTTGTAAGCTACTCCACATTTGCACTGGTGACTGAACTAGGGTAGCTTACAAATGCATCCTTAACCTCTGAGCCATGCATATAAAAAAGCATGAACAATGATTGGGTGATAATTGTATCCCTGCGAACTTGGACCAGATCACTAAGGAAAGTTAATGGCATTAGTGGGCATGCTCTTCAGTGTGGTGATGGCATTTTAGGAGATGCCCCCTAAAGTGTTTCATGCTGAAGTGTTGCGTGTCTGGAGTGTATTGTAGGTGGTTCAGCAAAGATTACAGCGTGAATAAATAATGGGTGTGCATCTAAGAAGTAAAGGTTTAATGGTAAGAGGTAGAAATGTGACTAACCGGAGAGCCTAGGGAAAGGTCTAGGAGAGTTTGCTATATTACAAGTGTTCTGTAGGGTCGATGGGTTTTCTACACATTGGGAAGTAGATGTAACTAGAATATGTATTTAAAAAATGAAATTGGGGCTGGTGGTACTGCTCAGCAGGTAAAAAGGCACTTGCTACCAAGCTTGAGGAATTTGATACCTGGAATCCATATGATATGAGAAGGGCAGAGCTGACACCTGCAAGTTATCTTCCAACCTCCACACATACAGAGAGTGCTTGCACACATATACACATAATGTTAATAAAAAAATTAAATTGCCTCGCTGTCTTTACCTACAGAAAAATGAGTCTGTAATGTTTTCTTAAGCATTCTTTGCCATAAATAGATGGTAATTGTAAATGTTACTATTTAAAATAGTTTATTGAATTATAATTGAGTATTGTCTGCCAAGGCTCTGAACCTAAGGCCTACTCTCAAAGATTAACAAGAAGTAAAGAGGTGTTCAGGGTATACTACTACTATACTGAGACTTTTTCTCCTATGAAGGAGAACTGAAAAGGAAGCAACCTTTTCACTCAGTGAAGAAATCCCACTCTTTGGGACACTCTACATCAGGTGTAAGGGTAATGTTAGGGAAAGAAACTTCGGTACTGAACTCATTTTGTAGTGCTGCTTTGTAAGTTTGGTTCTGCATTGAATTATTGTCATTGTTTAGTAATTTTAGCAATTATGGATAGACCGTTTAGCTGAGTGGTGTCTGGGTGTAGAGATGTCATGTTGTAGCCTACATTGTCCCTGACTCTTGCTTTGAAGTTGTTCTTGTGGACACATGCACTCACACGTGGATGGATACACATACCTACTGAGTTTCTGCTATTACTTGGAAGGTCCTTGAACAATGACAAGATCCAGATCGTGTCTGCCTTGAGTTTTGTTATCCCCATACAAGACTCAGCTGAATAAAACATATCTCCCATCTGGCCTGTAAACCTCAGTGGCACTCAAAATAACTTACTAACAAGTTCTTGGATCATGATATCTTGAGATTTAAAAAAAATTTTTTTTAAAGTTCAACTTCTTTTTAACTGTTGCTAAGGGAAGTTTGGTTGGCACAAGGGACATGAGGACATGTCTGCCTACTGCCAGTTGTTTTGTAGGCATTTGGCTCTGCCGCCTTGCAGATGGTAAGACTCTGGGTGGCGGGGAACTGTGTGCGATTATCTTATTGAATTAAGGTAACCTTTTGTCGTCCACTGAATTCTGCAGACTGGTTGGTCAGTGAGCAGCTGCTGGGGTGGCTTGGGGGACTTGGGGAACACAAAGACTGTCTGAAAGGGTGGTCATTCTAATCCAGGTGTCCAACAAAGCAATGCTGAAAGCGTTCTTACCCTTCTAACACTATTTTGTGTCTCATGGAAAGGAATGAACAACAGCAAAAAAAAAAAATTGTTTTTACTTTTGCTCAATTATACTGAATAATTAAAATTGACTTATCATTTTGCTAAGTTCGAGAAAATTACTTTTACCTAATGTAGTAAGTTGAAGACAGTATGCTTTCATAATATTTGATGCCAGAAGCATCCTAATTTTATCACAGTCTCTGTTGAAGATCATGGTGGAATAACGGAATTGTTTTTATTTTGAGTTTATTATCAACTATTCTAGAACTCAAAGCTTGCCTTACTGTTACCATCTGTTTGCAAATTCTAGCTGTAGAACTTTGGGCTTAAGGGTTGTTTTGCTTGCAGTCTGTCACTTTTATATGGAGTTTTCTCAGTCTGAAAACTATTTCAGGAGGCTGCTGCTGCTGCTGCTGCTTCTCCTCCTCCTTTTCCTCTTCTTTCTTCTTCCTTTTTGAAACAAGGTCTGGCCTTATACACTAGACTGCCCTCAAGCTAAAGATAGTCCAGCCTTAGCCTCTGAATGCTTGGGAACCTCACTCTTAAAGTAAGGGGGATATTTATTATTATTATTATTATTATTATTATTATTATTATTATTATTATTATTATTATTATTATTATTACAGCTGAAATTGAATGACTTAGTGCCCTTCTAGGAGAATTTTTCTGTAAATGATTTATTTGGTTCTTTAGAGCATATTGTAGGTGACCATGTAGAAAATGGGGTGGCCTGGTTGTTGTCACAGAGAAACTTCTCTGTGGTGTTTAAAGAGGAACATTCATCTATCCTGTTTGCTCATTTCTTTCTTACACCTTGGATTGGAAGTCTACCTTCTCCAGAGGTATCCGCTAGTCATGATCCTATCTGAATGTATTTATTAAGCACACATTCTTCTAGGCAGGGGAATTGGTCTCTTTTTTATTTTTGTTTTTGTTTTATTTATTTATTTTGGTATCTTTTACATATTTTTATTGTATTCTCATAACTTTCAGGTAGGGCTTATTAGCTCTGCTTTAAAGGCAAGAGAACGTCTCCCTAGGGTGGCTCAGTAGCTGTCTAGTATTACATGCTAATTAGGGCTGGGCATATGGAATCCAGGTTTCTCAGAGTCCAAGACTTACGCTTCTTACTGCCCTGCTGCTGTGTTAACATCAGCCTTCCTTCACGATCACACTGTTGGAATCAAACTAAGCTCTCCTTCAGGGCTTCAGAATCCACGTCCATGTTAGTCTTACTCGTGGTGATGCTCATGCATGCCATGGTGGACACACAGAGGTCAGAGACAAGCTCAGGTCTCAGTCCTCACCTTCTACATAGTCTCTTGCTAACTGCTTTGTGTCTGGGCTCTCTAGCCAGTAAGCTCTGGCTCTCGTCCCATCTCCACCTTCCACCCTACTGCAGGAGCCTTGAGATGACGGCCAAACCCTGGTACAACCATACCTGACTTCTCCTGGGTTTTGGAGACCTAGACTCGGTCTTCCTGCTTGTAGGTCAAGTATGTTTACTCACTGTGCCCTCCCCCAAATCCTGGAGTGGCAGATACTGTTTGACCAACTGTTTTTCTTACCACATACTTCATTTTTGCTTATTCTCTTCTAGATTTGTCTGTACTCATGTTCTTTGTACAAGTATAGTCAAAGAATACATGTAGCTGATGAACATTCTGTTTTGAGCAAAATTACTATGGTATTGTATAACTATTTTCTATTTTAATTGTAATTTTGCATTTTTGGAGGTGGGCCCATTCTGACCTTGAACTCTTGAAACTCCTGGTCCTTTTAGGCACACCCCCACTCCTAGTATGGAGGTATTCCCACCCTTGCCCTATTAGGGCCTGTTAATACAGATAACAACATACTATACCATATATTTTTAGTTCCCTTTACAGCCTGCCCTTACATTCCCATGTGTCTGATTGTTTTGCCTCTTAAGCTCCCTCCCCCATGAAGAAAAGGACTTTCTGGCCTCTTGTATGAATACAAGTTGTTGTGTTATTTGCTGGCTTATTTAGAAAGATCTAGACACATTTTTTTTTTTTATTTTTGTCAAACTTGGATGATTTTTGGCGGTTGTGTTTAGGGTGATCAGGAGACATATGTCTTGTTTTCTGATATGCTGTCAGAGTTAATGTACGGAGATTTTTAACATGAGGCCTAAAATTGAAATCCCCAAGAGCATACTTTGGTTTACATGTTTAAAAGTTGGGTAGTGTTTCAATTTGTCTTCTCCATGTCTCAATTAGGATGAGTGACAGCAGGATCTTCTGAGACATGGTGTGTCTCCCCGTCGGATAGCAGCTGCTTTTAAATGGATCCATTTGATAGTTTTCATTTTGTTTAAGATCAGTTGTTTGTTGAAAAAGGCGTTTCAGTTTTGCCTGCATGCTTACGTATGCATATATAAAACCACATGTGAACCTGGTGCCCAGGAGGTCAGAAGAGGGCATCCAAGATCCTGAAGCTGGTATTACAGGCAGTTGTTAGCCTTCGGGTGGGTACTGGGAACCGAACTTGGGTCCTCTGCAAGAACAGCAAGGGTTCTTAATTACTGAGCCCTCTCTCCAGCCCCAGTGTAATTCAGTTTTTAAAATCTCCGAGTTGAAAAGGCCTTCGGTCATGTGCTAAGCCAGTGCTTGTTCAGAATCCCACAACTAGCCATGTAGTCTGTGCTGCAAGTGTTGCAATGTTTGGAGTGCCTGCGTCCCCCACAGCAGCAGTTGTTATCTTTAGACTACTAGTGTGCCACTCACATATTGTGAGCTGCTCTGAGTCCACGCTGGCTGATTGGGAAGGGCACACAATCTGACTTGTTAGTTAGTGACTGATGTTTATCTGTGCACCTGGTTTGCTTCCTCCTCACATCTCAGGAGCCTCTTGTTCTTTCCCCACAAAATAACTGCCAAATGATGAGCCAAAGGGGACGGGGCGGGTGGGCATTATTCCCACTGAGGTAAGAGGAAATTGAGTCCTGCAGGCAGTCAAGGCCACATTGTTTGTTTGTTTGTTTATTAAAGATTTCTGTCTCTTCCCCCCCACCACCTCCCATTTCCCTCCCCCTCCCCCAGTCAAGTCCCCTTCCCTCTTCAGCTCAAAGAGCTATCAGGGTTCCAAGGCCACATTGTTAAATTGTGTTTTCTGAAGCCAGATCTGGCCTTTCTGTGTAACTCCAGGTTTCCTCTTCAGGATTTAGGAGCTCTCTTCCCCAGCGTTCTGAAATTCTTTGTTCTAGGGTGCTAATAAACCTCTTATTAATCCTGGCACCTTACTTGAGGATGGATGTTAAACTTGATGTGTGACCGCACTGTCCTGTCCTGCGGAGAAGGGAGCTCACTGACTACACTTGCCAGCGTGGATCCTTCAGAATGAAGCCCCTTGAATGACCACTCCCCTTCCCTGCCCCCTGCCTTTTATTCTTCCTCCACTCACTCGGTGCATTGAACTTCCACTCTGAACATGTTCATAGAATTCACAGACGGGATGTACTAGGTGACGTGAGGGAAATTGATAGTGATGAGAAGGTG
>NW_004949119.1:2748871-2749766 GCF_000317375.1 Microtus ochrogaster
CTTGTAGACCAGGCTGGTCTCGAACTCACAGAGATCCACCTGCCTCTGCCTCCCAAGTGCTGGGATTAAAGGCGTGCGCCACCACCGCCCGGCAGCATCCCTATTTCAAGACTCAATGCTGGAAGTGCTCCAAACTCCAAAACTGAACTGGTGGAATCTATACAATAGTCCAGCCCCTACCAAAACAAAAGCTAGTGAGTCTGAACACTCCTGCGCCTGTGCATTTCATGAACAGCAAGTACTCACTCATTTGGTATTGAGGGAATTGCAAATTTGGAAAATTAGATAATGCGTTTCTTTCATAGAATGGATATTAGATGTCGCACACTTGAAGACCCCTTTAGGATATGAAGACTTGATGTGCAAATTCTAATTGGTTTTATTAATAAAATCCCCAAGTCAGATGTAGGAGTAAATGCTGAAAGATCAGAGAAGCAGAGCAGCAAGTGACTAGCTTTTATCTTTAACGGAATCTTCAGACCAAAGTGGGTATCCTGTCCTCAGACTGAATGCTGTGAGCTCCTGTCTTCTCCTATTTATATTCCTTGCTCCACTAAGCCATACCCCTTTCTGTCTCCACCTCCATAGTGCTTGGATTAAAGGTGTGTGACTTCCAAGTACTGAGATTAAAGGTGTGAGCCACAACCGGCTGGCTCTGATTCTTTTTAGACTGGATCAATCTCATTGTAGCCCAGGCTGGCCTCGAACCCAGAGAGATCTATCTGCCTCTGCCTCCTGAGTGCTAGGATTTAAAGGTGTGTACCACCACCGCCTGACCTCTATGGCTAACTAGTGGCTATTAGCACCTCACTCTGATCATCAGTCAAGCTTCATTTGTTAAAGCACAAATAAAATATCACCACAAAGACTTTTTAAATTTTTTCTTTCTTTCTTT
>NW_004949119.1:2750591-2772309 GCF_000317375.1 Microtus ochrogaster
AAATAAATAAATAAATAAATAAAGGTTCAATATTTCTGATATAGGGTGTGACCCCAAACTCAAGATCCTCTTGTGTCAATCTTTTTTAGCTTCCATTGTCGTGGAATTACAGCCAAATACTATTAAGCTTTGTTTGTAGGGTCCTGAGTATCAAACAAACCCAAGGTTTCATCCATGCTAAGCAAACACTCTACCAAGTGAATTATCTCCTAGGGCCTAAAATGTGTTTCTTTAAGTTGCCTTTGAGAATTGGAAAGCCTGATACAGGGCTATTGTAGAAGAAATCTCTGATGTCATGATAACCTGTGGTCTTAAGGAGGCAAATGATTAACTTAGCTGGGTGACTGCTGTTGACTGTCCTGTCTTGCCCTCAGTGATCAGTGATTTTTTTTCTCAATCATCTTCATAGTCACCCACCACATCGGTTTTGTAATCAGCAAATACCGAGTGTCTGGTAGGGCAGAGTTAGCAAGTTTGCTTGTCTTTGGTGTTACTTTTCTGTTCAAGATGTAGTGTGTATGTGCATGTGTGTGCACGCGCGTGAGACTTCCAGTTGATCTTGTTTATTTAGGGTTAGTTTTCAGGTTCATCACAGACTTTTATTAGAAGGGACAGAGATTTCCCATATACACCACGTGCCTGTCGAATGTACACGGCTGGTGGTTGGTCATCAGTTTTGTTTGGCTAGTTCCCGGGGTGGCGTATCAAACAGCCTGGAGCAGTGAGAGACCTTCATGGTGCTGTGACCCTAAAATACATCCCTCAGACCTGTATCCACCTTGCCTTTTGGGGTCAGAGCATGGTAATTCTTCCTGCACTGCTGCATTCTCACACAGGTAGTTCTCTGAAAGGCCTCACTGAGATTTGACAATGAAATCTTTTTATTCCCAAGAGGAACTTGTTAAATCAAACCAACAAAGTTCAAATTTCTAATTCCTATTCCTTTCTTGTGTGTACCATTTTATTCATGTAGAATAAATACACAGCCTCAAACATCTTACAAGGCAAATAGACTCCTTTTTAATTAGTAGCTCTATACACAGAATTTTACCATCATGAAATTTATAAACCGAAAAGGAACAAATATTTACCCTGGTAGTTTCATGTCAGCATTGCCCACTATTAGAAAAGCTCAGAAAATGTAAATGAGCACTGGTTCGCTTCTTAAGTCATGGTAGAAAATTAGGCTTCAGCTTCCTGTTCTTTGAACTCTGTTACATAGGGAATAGGGACAGTACGTGTAGCTTCTTTCTTGTGAGCTGATATATTTAAACATAGATTTGCTTCCAAAGCTAATACTAATTTTCCTTTTCATACTAATTTTTTAAAAACTATTTTTATGTGTATGGGTATATTTGCCAGCATGTATGTCTGTGCACCCTGTGCATGTCTGGTAGCTACAGAGGCCATTAGAGGGTGGTGATCTCCTGGAACTGGAGCTGTAGATGGCTGTATGGGTGCTGGGAACCAAACCTAGGTCCTCTGGAGAAGCATCCAGTGAGCTGTCCCACTAGCCCCTTATTAGAAGTCCTTAATTAGCATGTGCTGTTATGCATAATAATATACTTCATTTTGACATTTCCTCTTTCTCTCTCTGATCCCGTCCCTCCCCAGCTAATCCTGCTTCTACTTTCATGTATTGATTTATTTGTTTTGTGAATCAGTGATTTTAGTTAGGATTACTTTACAGAAACTAAAGCAACTTACTAGTTGATACACTACTGGAAAAAATATTTGTCTTTTTCTTGCATTAACTATTGTAGTATCAAAGAGTTCTACAATAATGGTCACAGTAAATCTCTTCCTAAAAAATAAAAAAAGGAGATACTATATAAAGAAAAGAGCATTAGTATTGTTCCTGATGTATTGATACAAATTTAATGTCAATTTTGTTATATGTATATATTTTTTCCTTCTTTAAGGTATTATGCTTATAGCTTATTTAAAATGTAATGTATAATTTTAAATTATAGTTTAATAGGTAGTCTTTTATAATAATCAAATTTGTAGTCAGATATACAGAGATAAATTTTTTCTAGATATACAGAGATATATTTCAGTTAGATAGTCTTCAGCACTTCAAAGACCTACAGAATATTGCATTTAAAATGTTTTAAGAACTTAGACCTTTCTCAATAGTGAGACATGTCTGCTCCTGGTAGCACCAATTATTTCAGAGAGATTGATAGGCACTGAAGAAACTTTTTGGAATTTGCCTTCAATGTGACAAGGCTAGCCATTTGGGCAAGAAACTGCTCTTGCCTAGACTGCTTGATGGTATTCTGTATAAACTGGACATGCAGGATCCACAGAAAGATGACTGCTGAACTTGCCTAAAGAAGGTGAGACAGCCCTTCAGGGTTGCTGCTCCATCAAAGAAACTGCCATACATTCTGTAGGATGTAGAAGAAAATGACCGACAAACTGCCTATATATGCAGAACAGATCTTCTAATTTCCTACTTCACTGAAAAGTCTGCCAGATATTATGGGCCTATAGGCTGAAGATGGATGCCCCAATATTATAAAAGAATTTTGGGTGAAAGTCCAGGCAGTGAGCTGTCTCTGTCATTTCAAAACTTTGGAAGTTGCTTACAATGCCCTTCCTGTTTACTTATGTAATATTATATCCTTCTGGGGTCTTTGATGAAGTTGAAGACTAGACAGTTATAATTACAGTTTTCCTTAGTTATGATGAAAGATAAATTAGGCATAAAACTTTAGACTCACAACATAGGATAGATGATAGAGTATTTTCCTTAATTTGCCAAATGTAAATGGACTAAATACTGTAACTATAATTCTTGCTTAATAACTGTTTTGTATATATAATTTTACTATATTAAATTTCAAACTTTCCTTTTTATTTAGACAGAAAAGGGGAGATGATGTGAGATTCTTCTCTGTATGTCGTGAATATGTTTTACTACCATTGGCTAGTAAATAAGCTGCTTTGACCTATGGCAGGGCAGAATATAGCAAGACTGGAAATCCAAGCAGAGATAGGGGAGGAAAGAAGCTGCCTAAGGAGAGAGATGCCAGAACTGTACTGTTTAGCCACAGCCTTGTGGCAATACACAGATGTAATAGAAGTGGGTTAATTTAAGATATAAGAGCTAGGTATGAATATACCTAAGCTATTGGTCAAGCAGTTTTGTAATTAATATAGTTTTTCTGTGATTCTTTGGGTCTGCACAGCCGGGAAATGAAGGCACAGTTTCCATCTCCAAACTTTTAAGTACCTATAGCTCTTCAGAGAAGGTGGACCCTCCTGAGACCCTGCCCCTTCTCACCTCATTGTTATTTCCCTGTTGCCTTTGTTTGTTTGATTGTTTTTTGAGGTCTTATGTACTCCAAGGATGTCTTGAAATCCTTATGCCTCCAAGGGTGACTTTGAATTTCTGTCTCCACCTTCTGAGTGCTAGGAATATTAGACTTAGGCTAACTAACACCCAACTAAAGAGGCACTGGGGAATCAAACTCAGGGCTTCAATCATGCTAACTAATTACCAAATGAGCTACATTCCTAGCTGCTTTTGTTTTTGTAGTATTCTTTGTAAAGCATCTTCAGGTACTAAGGGAAAACTAATTTTTTTAAAGAATACTTTAAAAAATTATGTGGTTGTGTGCATCTGTGTGTGGTTATATGCATTTGAGTGCAGAGACCAGGGATGTCAGATCTCCCTGGAGCTGGAGTTATATACAGGTGGTTGTCAGCTCCCAGATGTCTGTGCTGGGAACTGAACAAGAGTGGCATGTGCTTGTAATTGCTGATCTGTCTCTTCAACCTTGGAAATGGTTAGCTGCTGTAGTAATTAAAGAATAGTTCTCCATTTAGGTAGACCTTTTACTCCAAGGCAAATAAAGCCAAGCACAAGGGATTCTGGAAACAAAATACCAAAGAAGTGAAATTGTTGTGTCAGTGAGGTCAGTGTATGACAAAGATTATTTAAAAGCCAAGTATTTGTGTTGTCTGAGGGTTCTGTTCTGCCCAGTTTCCCAGCCATTAAGTCTTAAAGAAATCACGCAGAGGTCTACATTAGTTATAAACTGATTGGCCCATTGGCTCAGGCTTCTTATTAACTAATTCTTATAACTTACATTAGCTATATATTCTTGTCTATGCTAGCCACATGGCTCAGTACCTTTTTCGATGAGGCAGTCACATCTTCTTCTGTGGCCAGGTCACGACTGCCAAGGAATGGACTTCCTCCTTCCCAGAATTCTCCTGTTCTCCTTGACCTGCCTCCACTTCCTGTTCTGCCTATATTTCCTGCCTGGCTACTGGCCAATCAGCATTTATTTAAAATATAATTGACAGAATACTGTTTGAGCTTGGAAGCTGTGAGATGGTTCCGTGGGTAAAGCACTTTTAACGTGTGTGTGTGTGTGTGTGTGTGTGTGTGTGTGTGTGTTTGTTTGTTTGTTTGGAGTCTAGCACCCATATAACAAGCTGGCCTTGTTCTGCAAGTGTAGCTGTAACCTCAATGAATGAAGACTTGCTGACTGCCAGACTAGCAGAAAAAATGTGATCCAGGTAGAGACCCTGTCGCAAAGAAATAAGGCAGAGAGGGATAGGGAAGGATGTCTTTCACCCATCTCTGACTTCAGTGTGTATAAAGAGAAGTGCACACCCATATGGACACAGTGTACATGCTATATTTACACACACACACACACACACACACACACACACACACACACACACACACACACACACACGAAGATTCCTTTTAGTTCAATACCAATCTGGACTACTTAGTCAGTTCTAGCCACCCAGGGTTATTCAAAGCTAGACCCTTTCCCTACAAGACTAAACAAAAATCTGGGTGTGGTTATGCACGCCTGTCCTCAGGAGATTTGGAAGGTGGAGGCTGGAGGAAGGAGTTCAAGGCCAGTCTCTGCTACTTGGGCTGAGTGTGAGGAGACCAGTCTAGCCTGTGTTAAACCTTATTTTAACACCCCTCACACCCCCTCCCACACCTACCAAGAAAAATAAAAGAGATGAATGAAAAATCTCAATTGTTTCCAGAAAGTTTGTGTAAATATATTGGAATAACTTGAAGGGGAACTAAATGAGACTGATACTTCCAAAATTGAGAAATCGTATGAGTTTGGCCAAGGCTTTCTGCACTTGACGGTGCGTGCTCATTTTCAGCTGCCGTGGATGTGATTATGCTGTGCATGCATCTCCAGAGTGACTTTAGGTTGCTTGGGTTATTAAAATATGTTTAATAAGCTAATCTTTTTCAAAGCCTTAAAAATAATTAAGATGTAAGAACAGATAAGCCCTATGTCTAGAATGAATAATTAATTTGTAAATATTCTAGATGCTAAGGAGAAGGAAGATGGTAGTGTCTACAATTCCTATTGTCAGATCAGGAAGTTAGACAGGAAGCTAGGTGTTAAAGCAGAGAGAATTGTTTCCTTTTTTTTTTCTCTGAATATAGGGGCAATTATTTTTGGATTCTAATCCTGTATAATTACGAGCAAGTGGCAATATTGGCAGTCTTTCCTCCTTGCTTCCTTTTAAAGGGCTATGGCAATTAGAAAAATAAAACATGGTGATGCTGTAAAAGGAAAAATTTAAACAAGTCAGATAAGCATGTATTGAAATCAAGTCTTACATGCTAGTAAAACTCTGAGTAGATGCTACTCATATTTTATCCCTTAGAAAGGGATAATATCAAATCACCGTTCAACTTATTTTTGTTGTTGTTTTTGAGACAGGTTTCTCTGTCCAACAAGAGCCCTGGCTGTTCTAGAACTCTATAGATCAGTATGGCCTGAGGCCCCCCCCCTTCCCTATCCCTCCCCCCGCCCCCATCCCCCAGTGCTGGGATTGCAGTGGCACAGCACTGCCACCTGGCAGAAACATTTTTGTAAGGAGCTACAGTAATCTCTGGGCACTTCAGATTTGTCTGTGGTAGGAGGTTTTCAGCAGGCATTCCTATATTTTTGGTTGTGAGCCTAGCCTTTAACGGCTGAGCCATCCCTCCAGGCCCAGGCATTCCTTTTTAAGAACCTCAGAGAGTAATGGGGTTATCTTATTCACAGAGACTCATCAAGTAGGTTGTGTCTATTCATTTAGTAGACGTCTGTCAGTGGAGTAGAATGCTCTTGGTCTTGTGCCGTAGGTTTACTGAGTACCTGCATAGGTTATATATTACACAGTGGTCAACTGTTGAGACCTTGTATCCAACTGATGTTAATATTGTATAGAACCCCTTGGAGTGCAGAGGAAGGAGAATTGACTTTTTGAAAGTTTTACAGAGAAAGGTAACATGGATAAGGCATTCTAGGTAGAGGAAATAGGAAGGTCAGAGGATGGGAGGTGTGGTCCAGGATGCATGTTTGGGTGATGGTAAGTAGTATTTGATCAGAGTGTGTATGACTTGGTGCAGACCCATGCCTATAGTCTCAGCCCTCAGGAGACTAAGGCAGGAGGATGGAGGGTTTGGGATTAGACTGAGCCACACCGTGATGTTTTGTCTCAAAGGTAAAGTGTGAATTATGTCCATTAAGGAAATTTGTGCAGTGTTGTAGGTCAGGCTTTGGGCAGGAGAGGGAGATCAGTTTTGGAGTCTCCTCCAGAGTGCTGACCTTGCGAGAGAGGTAGAAAGCAGTTTGCTAATCAAGTAAGAGAGAACCTAGGCCTGTGGTACTGAATAGTGTGGTTCCACTGAGTGAGTGTCTACACTAAAGTGTAGACATTAAGTTGTGTGGACTGAGGGATGATGGCTGCAGAAGAGAGGAGAGTCTTAACAAATAACTTAAAAATGCATTTTTACATACAAACAATCTTACTATCTTAAACTTAAAATTCTTCTTCTTTTTTTTTTTTTTTTGGTTTGGTTTAATTTTCTTCACCTTTACTTACTTCCTGTATGTTATGTGTGTGCACACTGAGTGCCTCAGCACAGGTATGAGGTCAGAGGGCAGCTTGCAGGAGTCGGATCTAGAGATTGAGCTCGGGTCATCAGACTTGGTAGCAAGTACCTTTACCTAGGTGCTCGGTTTGTAGTTGTGTGCCATCATGCCTGGCTTTTGTTCTTGAAGCCATGTGTGTGTCACTGTGCTTGTCAATCCTCCACATCCCTGAGGCAGAGGCAGGGTGCGCCCATGGGTTCCAGCTGGGTTTGGAGACTAGCTCTTTCATTCTAATTCTGCACATCTGGTTCTTTGATAGCATCTCTGGGCCTCAGTTTCCTCAAAAATCTGTTGTACAAAGTCCAGTGTCTTTGGAAACATTGAGGAAAAACACTGTTGATTGAAAATACATTATCTCTCAGAAAGGTATATGACATTTTAATGAGGCTTTGAGTTTTTTCATTTATTAAAAAAAAACAACTAAACATAGACCTGTTTAAAAGGCTGAGACCAGTGTATCATTAAGCTGTTTTACAGCACTAATTTTAAGGTTGAGTGACCTTTTAGCTCTTCTTAGGAAGCCTTTCAGATGTTTTGGTTAGATAGAGCTTTTTAAATGTGATGTTAGACAAGCAAGGCATCTGTGTATTGGAGCCAGCTGCCCCTGGTGTCATAACTCGGAGATCCGCAACTCCTTGCTTCGCTGTCTTCAGCATGGACGCCTCTCTCATGCACTTCTCACAAAGTAGCTTCTTCATGTGTAAGCTCTGCCTGTCTCTTCCCATTGGGAAGGTGAGGGGTGGGGTCCAAGCTGTGTGCCGGGGAAATGGGACTCTCCACAGAGGCTTCTGCTTTGTTTCATTGACTTGAGAGCTGAATCACACACGAATCACGTGGCATGAAGGTGGGGCTTGGGTGTATCTGTGTCAAGAATCTGGCTTTTCAGTTTCTGGTTTAAAAGAGTATAGGTGATAGGAATGAGTTTTAGTCATTCAAAATGTACCTTAGTTGAAACTAGACAGCATTATTATGGCATAGTTACCAAGTTCTAGCCTTATCCAAGGTGACCCTGTTTGCCTAAGGCTGTAACTGAACAGTTTTGGGAAAACCAGCCTAATTTTAGGAAAGCCAGCTTCTGCTCTGTCACCTGATCCTCCATGTCCTTAAAATATGGAATATCTTTAAAGGCTGGAACAACTTCAGTGTGATTAAAAAAGAAAAGGAAAGGCCGAAGAGTAGTTGTTCTGATAATCAGTGCACAGGGAGACAACCCTAAGCAGGTTTCTGTGAGAGTCTGACGAGGACTACTGTGTCCCCATATCCGTGACTCTGTGCTCTTTGTTAGTGGTCTCACAGGAAGGACTAGTGGTGTCCTCTGGACATGTCCACCCCAAACACCCTCACCCTATCAGGCTTTCTACACCCCTGTGGATCTGGAACTTTATGAAAACATTGTTGTTCCTACAGTATAATTCACGTCATGAATTTATGCCTTTAGTGTTCAACTCAGTGGTTTAGTGCACCCACAAAGTCATGTAACCATTACCATTATCTAGTTCCAGAACACCCAGAGGGAAACACTATACTCATTAGCAGTCACTGCCCATTGCCTGCTTCCCTCAGCCCCTGGCAACCACTAATCTACTTTGTGTCTCTTTGGATTTGCTTATTAGACATTTAACATAAAGAGAGTCATGTAATAACTGGCCTTTTGTGACTTTCTTCTTTCACTAAGCATAATCTTTTCAAATTCATTTGGATTGTGGCATGGCTCAGTACTTCATTCCTTTTCATTGTATGACTGTCCCACAGTCAGGGTTTAGCTTTGTGAGCAGCACTGCTGTGAACATTTACCCAGGCTGTCTTCAAGCTCGTGGTCCTTCCACCTCAGCCTCCTGAGGTTTAGATTACAGATGTGCGCTGCTGCTCCGTATGTACAAACTTCTGTGTGAGTGCATGCTTTCCTTTCTCCTGGATGTGTACTAAGGGTGGAATTGCTGGAGCTTCAAGCACATCACACTGTGGTTCTTGTAGTTAGGGAGTCTAGGGATAAACCTAATCCAATGATGATTTGTGTAGCGTTGATACTCCCTATTTTATAGTTTGACTCTCACTAGAGTAAATCCTCTCCCCCCCCCCCCCCCCCCCCTCCCTATTTTATAGTTTGACTCTCACTAGAGTAAATCCTCCCCCCCCCCCCGATTTGAGGCTTATAGACATCAGAGTTGCCCCTAATTGATAGTTACTTTTTTTTCACCTCTGCCTTAGGGATATAGTGTGGGACCCAACTGAGATGATTGTGTAGTGAGCTCATCATCCTCAGAGCTGCACACCGTGTACCTTCTCTATGCCCCCATCTAATCCTTCCCTGTCAAAGTATAGGAATCCAATCTCATTCACAGATACCTTTTTGTGTGTTTGGACTTTTTAAAAGGTGGTTTAGCTACATAGCCCACAGGCTTCAGACCAGACACGTGATCTTCCTGTCTTCACTCCAGAGTGTTAGAGCTACAGCCATGGGGTCATTATTACCCGATGTAAAATTGACATGTTAAACCCTGTCACAAAGGTGCTAACAGGTAACACATGCGGCTGTGGCATTTCAGATGCCAGAGGTTCTTTCACATCAGGCTGACTTCTGCTTGAGCTTAAGGGCAGCCATGCATTCAGCCTGTGGGTGATACAGGATGGGGAGGTAGCTGAGGTGTGTACTGTGTCTGCCCAAGCTGCAGGAAACCCATCTTTTCAACCTCCTTGCCCCTTCTTCAGGGTCATCCCGTGTTCCTGACTTCCCTGCTCAGAGCCCTCCACTTTTTTAAATTTCTTTTTTTCTCTTTGTGTTGTTTAGTCTGTCCCACTATGTCTTCTCCTTAACCTCATCCTAAAAGTGTTCAATGCACGTTTGCCTTTTTGGCTGGTGTTTGACAATAATTTCATTGTTTTCTTATCTGATAACTCGGGAACTCGAGTCTGTGCTTCTCAGTTCTAGCTTCTTGTAATTAAGTTTTGTGAAAAGGAAGTGTGGATTCAGCTATATTCTCCTGTTAGCAGAGGTCTTACTTGGTATAGACTAGAACTGTGCGTCTGTAATGAGTTGTTCCTCTGTGAATACTAATGCACTTAGCAGAAACTGCTCTTTGTTAGAGACTTTTTCTACGCGAGCCACATCTTTCCAGGCCTGTTCCATAGTTAGTCATTTGTGGGTTTTGAGAGGTATGTCAGAGGAGATGTTCTGACCAGCACACCCGGATCCTCTTAGATATACATGTTGTGAGACTGCTTACTTTTAAAAGTTGTCTTTGTTTACAAGTTTAATTTTGTACCTAATGCCACAGTAGAAAAATTCTTTACTATAAGAGACCTGATAAATACTAGCTAAAACATTTTGTTTTGTCTTGTAGGCATCTTTTCTAAGGGCTGGTATTAATGCTTTTCCTGACTCACATTTTGATTTTTAAGAACTGCACATCAGATTTAGCAATGCGCCTATAGTGCACTCTTGGTGACCGTGTGTGTTTTCTTTAAGACCAGCTAAAGAAAATGTAGGCAAATGCTGGTGTGCTTGTGAGAATGTGCTTCCCCTTTTGGGCACTGGGAGAGCAAGTCAGGCTGAGCTTCCTCTTGTTCCTGCGAGTTTACAAAGAAATTACTAACAGTTGGCAGTGGGCTAAAGCGATGCATGTGTAAAGTGGAAGGCAGTTTATGTTCCTCTACCTGTTCTCCTTTCTAATCAAGGTCAGGATCTGAGCTGCTAAAGGTCTGTGTCTTCTGGGTTTCCGCCTTCTTAGGACTCTAAGCCCCTGAAGGTAAGGGACAAAGCAGCCCTAAGCCCTGTTATATTATTTCTTGTTTTGTCATAGAGCATAGATCTCTAGAAGTAAAAGCAGTTTAGCTTCAGGTTAACAAACTGTTCAAAGACAATAGTGTCCACTACAAGTGACTGTCAGCTTTAGGACTGAGAGATGATGGGAAGCGGGAAGACTGTCCAAGATCTCCCTGCCCTTCTGGGAGTTAGGGATGTATTCCTCTGACCTCTCCTTAATGGGAAGTCAGTGGTCTTGGGATCTAGCAAAAGGACATTTTAATCCCTCATGATAGGCCTGCAGGTAGAGCACATCCCAGTAAGAAGCAGTGCTTGATCTCGGGATTTCAGCTGTTGATAGGGCCGTGCCATTGATGGCCAGCCAGTGGGAGTATCACAAACGCTTCCATCAACTACAGGATGAGACTCGGGCAGTATTTTATATCTTAAAACTGTTTGATGATTTATTCTTACTTCTATACCCAGGGTTACCCATCTGCCTGTCGTTATCCAGCTCTGGTCTGTAAAATTGTCCTCAGCTGTTTACTAGCTCTTTTATTACTTCACTGTGAAGAGGGAAGGTTTTATATGGAGGTGTTGAAGCTTCACTGCCTGCGACCTTTATGCCCCATTTTAGTGTGTCTCATTGTTTCTAGAAAGAAGTCTATAAAAAGAGTATATGATCCTTCTTGTGTGCCTGTTTGGTTTATCAGACAGGGCCTCACTCTGTAGTTCTGGCTGGCCTGGAACTCACATATATCCTCCTGCTTCTGTCTCCTGAGTGCTGGGATTAAAGGCATGTGCCACCACATCCATCCAATCTTTTTTCTTTTCGCAAAGTTTTATTACATTTGTTTATTTTGTGTGTGGGTGCGCATGGAGGGCGCAGAGCAGCTTGAGGAGGTCCTTCCTTCCCTGTGTTAGTCCAGGACTCAAACTCAGCAGCAGTCCTGCTTGGCAGGCTCCGTTACCACTGTCAGAACCTAGTTCCTTCTCTTTCTTTATTTATGGATTTTATCTGTTCAAGAATTTGGTATTTAATGGATAAGAGAGACAGAGACAACAACCCACATAGAATTTTTTTACCTTATTCTACTTTATATTATCTTTTAAAAATATTATTTATTTTATGTGTGAGTGTTTTGTATCTATGTCTGTGTACCACATGTGTGCCTGGTGTCAGAGGAAGTAAAAATAGGGTATCAGATACCCTGGAAATAGAGTTAACAGATAGTTGTGAACCACCATTTGGGCACTGGGAATCAAATGGCCTAACCACTGAGCCATATTTCCAGCCCCCCATATTCTAGCATAATGTATTCTTGGCCACTTTTTCCTTAGCATTAAATTCTCTAATTTTAGAAGAACTACATATTTTGGCATATATGCATACTAAAACTCAAAGGTTGACGTTTCTCTAGGATTTGCATTTTATGCTTAGTCCAGTACATTAAGAATTACATCAAGATTAGTTTTCTAAATGACCGTTAGCTGGACGCTTTTTCTGTCAAGAGAGAATGCATTGCCTTCTGCATAGCATATTAATCGTGGCAGGCCAGAGATAAATGGACTTAAGCTGTGCTCAAATTTTTCATTGCGGGGAGATATACATATTTCTAAAAAGCTCTTCTCATCAGCAAGAGTGTTTCTTTCTGTTGTTTTAATTAAATGAACGGCTTAAAAATTAATCATGACACTTTGATGATCTCATAGTGGCTACGCGTAAGGATTCTTTCTCAAGATTTATTTATGGTGCATCTAGAATAGTGCTGTTCAGAGGAACTCTGATGATGCTAATGTTCTGTCTGCATTGCCCAATTTAGTAGCCACCAAAACAAATGACTTCTGAAACCAGGAAACTCACGTTTTAGTTTTCTTTAAAATAATGTTAATTTCATGGTTAGTGGACAGCACAGATCTAGAAGAATGATGTCCTGAGGCTCTCAGGTTTTTTTGTTTTGTTTTTGAGGGGCTGTGTTGAAATTTGAGGCTGTTTAAATATAAATAATAATGATATTGCTGCATGATATAGAAACTTCTTTTAAAAAGATGCAAGTTGAGCTGGAGAGATTTGGTAAAGTGCTTGCTTGGCAAACATGAGAACCTGAGTTTGTTTGATTTCTAGAACCCATTTAAAAAGCTAGGTCTGTTGTATATACTTATAACCCTAGTACTAGAGAGGTAGGTAGTAGATTCCTGGGACCTTCTGGTCAAGCAGCTTAGTCTAATGTTGAGTTTCCAGTCAGTTGGGGAATTGTGTCTCAACAAAATAAAATCCATTGCACTTCCAAAATGATATCTGAGGTTGACATCTAGCCTCCATGTGTACCTGCATACAAATGCAGGTACACATCCATGCACGGGCACACACACACACACACACACACACACACACAATGGTGCAAAAGTTTATCAAACTTACATGTATTGAAGTGAACTTTGAGAGGGTAAGACAAATGTAATATTTAAATGATAGCTTCTGAATATTTCTAAGTATAATATAAATTAGTCTACTAGCCCAGCATGCTGGCATGTGTCTGTAATCCATCTACTTGGGAGTCTGAGGCAGGAGGATTTTCAGTTTGAGGCTACCTGGGGCAAGACCTACTCTCTCCACCACCAATAAAAACTTAGACTGTGCCAGGCGGTGTTGGCACACACCTTTAACCTCAGCACTTGGAGACAGTTGCTGGATCTCTAAATATGAGGACAGCCTGGTCTACAGAGGGAATTCCAGGACAGGCTCCAAAGCTACAGAGAAAACTTGTCTCAAAAGAAAAAAAAATCCCCTCAAAAGCCCTTCGACTAAATGTTGTGAGAGACTCAGAGGCGAGCATCATTTAGATGGAAATACATGTTTGGGATCTTGATTAGGAAGTCTTGAGGGGGCATGGGTATGCACTCTAGAGCACAGAATAGCTTCCTATCACAAGTAGCTTCCTATCAAGATTCTTACTAAGATTTCACTTTAGTGCCTCGTGGTGATAGGGCTGTGGGAACACAGGGAGGGTTGTTTGTATCAGAACATTAAGTTGTATGAGTTCTGACATCAGTCTGAAGTGGGGTGGTATCTTACTAGGTGGGTGCTGTGAGAAGCTCTGTCGAGCCTGCATCTTTCCAGGCAGGCCTCTTAGTCATCACTGTTCACAGGAAAATGACTTTCCTAAGACCCTGGGAGCCCAGAAATGAAAACCACACAGATAGGGAACCTTCACCCACTCCGTTAGATAAGAATGAGTACTTGAAAATGCTCTTTGACCTAACAGTCAGTCAGGTTTATTCAATATGTATGTACGTGTGTGTGTAATATAAATGTGTACATGTAATAATATGTAATATTTCATAGCTTAAAGAAATTAAGTACAATAGAATATTTAAAAATTATAGCAAGAATTTAAGGGGATTAGTTAATTGTGGGGATTTTTGTTTTAATTTTTTTCCCCCAAATCTTACAGGAACCTCCCCCGACCCCCTAGAAAAGATTGTAGACTGATACAGTTGGCTTTACATCGGGAGCCCAGAACCAATGGGAAGAAAGCCGCAGGACAATGGGCTCACCCAGCCCTTCCTTCTTTGTGCTTCTGGCTTGCTTGTACATTCAGAGTTTTCTTTTTTGCCAAATCTTAAATGTGTGCCAGAGGGTCCAGTCTACCAGTTCCCTACCCATCTTTACCAGATAGACAGACTGGGAGGAAGGGAGAGCACAATTGTGTGTGCCTCAACTAATCTGCCTTCCCCTTAGTTCCCTGGGTCTTGTCACACCAGGATGTAATCCTCAGAGCTCCCCAGTGCCCTGGGTTCACTTTTATCAGGTCAGGGATGCAGCTCCGAAGGGCATGCATCCCATCAGAATATGAGAGAATAAAGAATGAGTTAGCATCCTTCTGACAGGGTGTCAGGATGCTGCTGTCTTAGGAATTTAGCTGTGGCTGATAAGACCTGCCTTTTCCTTTGGATAGGCTTTAGTCTCTGGTCTTGAACTAGTGTTAGGCAGACCAGACCAGGTTGGTACATCTGAGTAACCTGCACTCAGGTTACTAGTGCCTAACACTACTAGTGTTAGAATTAGTGAAATCGTAGTACCTAAGAATTGGTGGCATATAGTTGAAGCTGGGTTTTTGGTTTGAGTGAAGCGTAATACACATAAGTGATGAGATCTCTATTTGATGAAAGGAGAAATGTAAATATACTGACAAGGGGAGGAGGAGATGGGGTGGGACCAAGGAGGGCTCCGTGGAGGCTTGACTTAGTCTGTGTTATCAATATTTAAGTTTTCTTTATGGTGAAAATATATTCAGTAATTACATAATGAAAACTGTGAAAACATATTTTCGTTAAGATAAGAGTTGCCTAGATGCCCATGTCATCTGAGCCATTTGTCTGCTTTGGCAGCTAGACTTGATATTTAGCTTCCCTTGAGAACTTTTAAGGCCTAGATGCCAGGATCAGCCATGAGCATTTTCAGCTCCATTAAGAAGTTAAGTAACTGAAGGTTTAGGTGATGGAGAACTAATCATGGACTCGTAAGACTTGGGCTAATGGCTGTTTGGAACCTTCTTTCCCCGGAACTGTTGGGCTAAGGGAATTGTGTGGTGTGGCAGAGAACCGGGGGAGTCAAGGAACATTAGTTACTCAGTGCAGTTGTTTGGGCAGAGAACTAAGTCCTCACGGGGAAGAGTCAGCTGACACAGTGGCGTTTTAACTCTGAGGAGCTAATCCAAGTCTAACTTAGAGGCAGGCCTGGCCAGGACCAGGTTCTTCGAGGTCTATAGGGGAGGTGACCTGTAACCAAACATGATTGTTTTAGAAGGCTCCGCTGAGCACCCAGGACTGTGGATGGCAGAGGAAGGAGTCTGCCAGCGAAGTTAGCTTCTGGCCGACACTGTCATTTGTGTGGTCACTGGAGGAAAGGCAGAGTCTAAACATGGGATTTCTGTCTTTCTGTCTTTTTGGTTTTTGTTTTGTTTTGTTTTGTTTTGTTTTGTTTTGTTTTTTTCTGAGACAGGGTTTCAACTCTCTTTGTAGACCAGTCTGGCCTCGAACTCACAGAGATCCACCTGCCTCTGCCTCCTAAGTGCTGGGGTTAAAGGCATGAGCCACCACTTCCCGACCTGAATGCGTGATTTCTAAGGAGGGACTCAGAAAGGAAGGAAGGCAGCCTCACTGCTGCACACAGGCACAAAGGAGGGCGTGAGAGCATTGAGTACAGTTTCTCTAGAGAACAGGTGTATCTATGAAAGCTTTAGGGCATACAGTTGACAGGTGGGTTAGGGTCAAATGGTGAAGAACTGAAAATGTAGGTGCTTGCTCATTTTGTTCATGTATAATCTTTGAGTTATTATGTATTTTTGTATTGTCTTCCACACTTGCTTTGTAAGGGCATTATGATGCATGTTTAAGGTCCTTGGCACATCTGCTTGCTTATTTTGTACGTCTGCATATGAATGCTTGGATTTCAGAATTATGTCTGTGCCACAAACTGTCTTTGTTTCAGTCTCTCTGCCGAGCAGCCTCTACTAACAGCCACGTCTCTCAAAGGTCACCCTTGCATTTGTGCTGTTGAGTAAAAGCGCAGAATGAGCTGCTGCCTGTGAAGTGGTGAAGTTGAGCATGAGGTTCACTGAGTGGCTAGTGGAGAAGGACATGGGGGAGCTCTGCGCGGGGAGCTGGGAGCCAGCCATTCCTGTGCTCTAGCAGCTTGGAACTGCTGCTCTTCCCTGGCGCATGCCTCCCCAGTCTAGCTGGTGTTAACACTTTATTGCTGCTGCCCCTGACTAGAAGCTTCTACTTCCTGCTTTCTGCCTTGGGCCTTGCTGAGCTGAGCTGACCTGAGGAATCTGAAACTCGGGAGTCAGTCAGGGCAGGGAAATGTGGCAGCTCTTCCGTGTTTTGTTTTGTTTTGCCATTACTGTAAATTATCAGATTTTTTTCTCTAAATAGTACAAGGGGTTATTCATTTATGTCTGTGATGCTTTAAAAATAATAATTTCATAAGTATCACAGCATGTATTTGTCATTTTAGTAAATGGGTATTTTAATAGGCAGCATTTTGCAGATTCAAACATAGACAACATGATTTGACATTAAAAAATTAAAAAATTTCCTGCCATTTTTTTGTCATCAGCCTTGCATGGATGGTTTTAGGCCTCTGGAGCTTTCCTCTCTGTTGACTGTGACAGATGACCTGTTGACTGTGACAGATGACCGCACACTGTTGGCATATAATGAACTCGCAGAGAGAGCCTGTTCGTCATTGCCAGTGGTACTTGGTGTGTGCGCTGAGTTCTTTAAGTAGGAAGCGAGGGACTGTCGATGGATATTTACTGTTCATCCTGAGTGCCCACTGGTGAGCGTGGCAGCTGGTGCAGCTCACATGGCACTCAGTGTTCTTGCCTCCTAGGTAGCAAGAGGTGGGCTTAGGCTATGGTGGTTAATCCTGAAGTTTGAATTTGGACAGTGTTAGTGTTAGGACACTTGACAGTGTCAGTAGAGTTACTGAAATGGTCAAGACTTCTTTGCTGATAGTTAAGTTTGCATGTACAAGTATGAATGCTTGTGTACACTAGCTCCCGGAACTACCATATGTGCTGATAATGAGAACTCCGAGCACTGGTGGACTGTTCAAACTGTCGCCTGGTAACACAGCCTTCCAGTCAACAGGTTCGCTCAACAGGGTTGGTGGTGTTGCTGTGCAGCATTGCTTTGTTGTAGGATGACGCAGGCTTTTAATGGAGTTGGATTTCATTTATAGACTGTGCCTCTGTGGAGTCTCAGAGTTGGTGGAGGTTCCTTTAGTGTCTGCTACCCCCATAGCTCCGTTTGGGCCTTAACATGACATCGTCCTAGTTATTTTTATTTGTCACTATAAAAAGGATGGGACAGGATGTTAAAGTGCATTTTTCTGTTGTCTCAAATCTTGGCCCAGGTCCCAAAGCTGCAGATAGTAGGTACTACATAGCCACACAATCTGAAAAGACATTCTAGAAACGTGTTTGTTGCAGGACTTCCCAAGATGTGGCCGGATGTAGATAGATGCTATTTCTCTGCTCACCCCATAGCCCAGCCTATGTAAGAAGCCTAGAAGTGAGTTCTGTGCATGTAACTCTAGGAGAGTATTATTCCTTGGGGGAGGTCCCCCCCCCCCCATTCAGAGGGGCCTTAAGAAAGAGTGTGGCTGCAAGAGAATAGATTGCATCTTACTGCGCTGTAGAGTTCATTACTAGTTAGGTGAGGCCCTGAGATTAGAGAATGAGCCAGGTATGAAACCAAGACCGGTGTCTTCCTCTCACCTGGAAGCAGCAGTGTGGATGGCAGTGTGTAAAGAGAGCAGCGAAAATGCTTGGCATTTCCTGTGGGCTGGGTGTTCTGCCTGCCTGCCAGGTATGGGACCCTACCAGGAAGAGACTGGGTTTAGGAGCTGAAGGGAAGGCCGAGAGCTGGGCCAGGAGAACACAGTCTCTTGTACCAGACTGCCTGGAGGTCCAGCCAAGGGTGCACTCATTAGCTAGAACTCGCATATGGGCCTCAGCAAGAGGAAGAGGGTAGTTACTTTGGAGCCCTGAGCCATAAGGAGTGGATCAGTGTCCTTTTCCTCACTGCTGGTTTTAGAGAAGGGCTGCACACTGGATAATGTCAAAATTAGTTTAGATATAGACTAGGTTGGACCTTTTACTACCCAGAAGTTTGGCTTTATTTATATGTGATAATATTTTCTTTTTAAAAGCCTGGCTAGAAATTGGTAGTTCTGATAAGTTACTGAACCCTAAAGTGATGGCAGAGTCGGTCTCAGCACAAGTGCATGGAAGCTGGCTTTTGTAATTTGCTTTGCTTCCACCTATTTTATGCCCTGCAGATTTTAAGCTTATAGCTTACTAGCAATTACCATGTTAGCTGTGAATTTTGGAATTTCACTATAACCTGAGCACTGTAAGTTTGCTACCTTAGTAGACTAGTAGACAGGTAATAATAAAGATTATACCCTCGTGTTGGCATTAGGGATCCCTTAAGAATTAGCTGGAAACTCATTGTCTTTAATTGTAGTTCTTTTGACATTGTTAGTTTTTGGTTTACTTGTTTGTTTATTGTGACAGAAGTGTAAAATAACCTGCTGTGCTGGAAATGTGATTTATTGGTAAGTGCTTGTGAGTATTTGCGGAGCCCCTCCACGCTTACTCCAGCAACAGTGCGCGCGCATCCAGCTCGCCTCTTACTACTTTCTGATTACATGTCAATACGTGGACGTAGAGATTTAGGACTTTAGCCCAAGCTGGCCTTGAACTCTTAGCCTCAAGCTTCTTGCCTCAGCTTCTCTAGTGCTTGGATTCCAGGCTTGCATTATTGTGTCCAGTTGTATTTACTTTCACATTTATATATATATATATATATATATATATATATATATATATATATATGAGTTTGTATTTTGTTTATAGTTCTTATTTGCATTTTTCATGGCTAGTGATAGTGTACTTTTTCATACATGCTTAAATACTTTTGGCGAAATGTCTATTCAGTCTTTTCTTATTAAAGGTTTATTTTTATTTTATGTGTATGAGTGTTTTACCTGTGTGTAACTGCCCTACATACATGCAGTGCCCATGGAGGCCAGAGGAGGTCATGGGAACCAGTGTATTTAGCAAGGGGCTGTGAGCTGCCATATGAGTGCTGGGAACTAAATCTGGGTCCTCTCCAAAAACAGCAGTAGTTTCTCCTTTCCTGTCTACTCAGTTTTAATATCTAAATTGAATTGTTTTGTCATTACATTGTAGTTCAGTTATGGACACTGAAAAGCTCACCAGGCCTTAGCTCTCCTCCCGGTATCTGTGTAAGGCAGAAAGCTTATATGGGAGTCATTTGACCAAACCACTTTTCCTTCCATAGGCTGTGGGCTCACCAACTGCAGCTTTCATGTCCTGACATCCTTCCCCTCCGCTGTTCAAGGCTTTGTGAGAGCATTCAAGCTGATCCTTTGTCCCTCTTCACAGTTGTGCTTACAAGATGGACTCTTGTCCTTTCTCTCTCATCTTTTCCTCTGAAGACAGCCCAGACATAAGTCAGCCAGCTGTCTTCTCCTAGTGTCATACTTAAGGCCCTGACTAGAACCCTTGTCTGGAAACCTTGCAAGGCATTTTGTAACCCTCCCTCACTACACCCCAGTATGTGAGCTCTTGGAGTACCAATTTAGTTTTGCCTTTTTCTTCCTTTCTCAGCCTACACCCCTCTCCTAAGATCTCTAGTTCATGTCACTTGCATACTTCAGTGACTGCGAGAGAGAGAGAGAGAGAGAGAGAGAGAGAGAGAGAGAGAGAGAGAGAGAGAGAGAGCGAGCGCAGAGCCCTTTAGAAAAGACGAACAGGACTTTTTTTGGTGGTTATGCTACCAAAAATGCTTCTCGTCTAATTTTATCTGGCAAGATTTTGGCAGCTAACTGTAGATTTTCCGGCCGTACATTGAACTGTCTTTGTCTTATGTTACAAAAGCAATAATTAGAGGAAATGATCCTTTTGAGAGATTGTTTAATGAATTCCACTTCTTTTAACTGTGCTGCTTCAGTTTTTCTTTCAAGTAAACTGTACTGATGCCCAAATTATTTCACTGTAGATTAGTACTGAGCCAGAGTATCATGATGATTAATTTCCTTCTGTTAAGTTCCGTTTAGTCTTTTCTGTGGTGTGTGTGGGAGTCAACGATCCAGAAAGGATTTATTGACTTTACATTTAGTAGGGTTTACTTTACTTGATTATCATTCAACTCTATGTCTGTGTGTGTGCTAGAAGACCGCTATATTGGAATTCTGTTTTCTGTTAAACAAACTGCTGTTTCATTAACTACTGGTGTTTAGATTTAATGCTTTAAAGTTTCAGAGTGCCTCTTTTCTGCCCAGACAAGTCAGGCAGAACCCCAGGAAAGTTCTGGTTTCTGTCTGGGAATCACCGAGGCATCTAGAAGAGTGGTCTAGGTCCCAAGGCCCTCTTGTTGCAGCTGACTTTGCCGACAGCAGCAGGCGCTGCTCCAGTCCCATTATGGTTAGTTGCTTTTACCTGCATCATCATCACTACCAGAAGACCTTTTCCTTTCCCTCCTTCCCTTCCTTTCTTTCTTGCAACACATATGTTCTTTGTATTCTACAAACTATATAAAAAAGTCAGCATTTATTCTGTGTCTTTAAAATTTTTAATCTATTTTTATTTTATGTGCATTGATGTTTTACCTGCATGTATGTATGTGTTACGGTGTCAGATCTTGGTGTCATAGACAATTGTGAGCTGCATTTGGTTGCTGGGCATTGAACCCAGATCCTCTGAAAGAACAGTCAGTGTTCTTAACCACTGAACCATCTTTCTAGCCCCTTTGTTTTGTGTCTTAAGTAAGCAGTTGACTTCATCCAAGATGGACTTGATTTTAATGCTTTCAGTTTGTATCATGCCTTAAAATTCTAGTCAGTAAATTTTAGCTTTTCTTAAACACATACATTCTATTAAAAATGTAGTCATCAGAACATAAGTACTGGGAGACTGTACATAGGGACCTACTGTTTTTTGCTCTAAAAATTCAAAGTATAGAGACAGTTTTGTTTCTGAAAATTTGAAACCCCCATAGGAAATTAACAGAAATTCAGTTGTACTTATTTTTGTCATATTAATTAGGGGTTTTTAATCATAGTAAAAATAACAGAAATGCCCAGCCTGCCTCTTTCTCTGGCTGAATTTGTACAAGCAGGTCTGACTTCTTGGAGTTTGTATGTGTCTGTGTGTGAGTTGCAGGTACCTGCAGAGTTCTGAGGATGGTTGGTGTCAGGACCTGGCTGATTGGAACTTTGCTATGTAGACCAGGCTAATTTGGAGCCTGCAGATCTGCCCATTTGAGTCACCAAGCCTGGCTTTTTAACCACTGCACCACCTCCCTTTTACTATCACCTCAGTGAGTCTTCACTTACAGCCTTCCATGATGGAGAAGGTGCTGTGTGCTGCTGGGCTCAGTGGTGGGTGAGGACTCCAGCTTAGCGCTCCTGGATCCATGTCCCAAAAGGAGTGCTGTTGAGTGCTGG
>NW_004949119.1:2772469-2805624 GCF_000317375.1 Microtus ochrogaster
TTGTAGACCAGGCTGGTCTCGAACTCACAGAGATCCGCCTGCCTCTGCCTCCCAAGTGCTGGGATTAAAGGCGTGCGCCACCACCGCCTGGCTTGAGTCACCGTTTTTAAATAGAGATGTATCTTAAAGTTTGATTTTTATTTTCACCTCCCAAGTCCTTTCTGTAGTTAGTAAATCCGGAGAAAGAAAAATACTTTTTGTGTATTCATGGGAGCAATCACTCTTTTTATGAAAAATTATATCTTCATCCTAAATGAGTGTTTAGAAGTTCATTAACCAACAATTGGATTTGTGGTACCCAGTCAGATATAGTTTAGGCCAACCTTATCTCCCAAGTGCTGGCTGGATAACAGGCATGTGCTACTGTGTCCAGCAACATATGATTCTTGGATGTTTTTACCCAAGTCTGGGACTGCTTAAGTTAAGGTGTGAAAGTTTTACCACTTTTGGTCTGTATTTTGGAGGTAAAATATAATCCTGAGTAAGTGATCATCTCTTTTCTTGAAAAGCAAAGCAGTATTGCATGGCATGGAGAGGTGGCTCAGTGAATAAGAGCACTTACTGCTCTTCCGGAGGGTCCCAGTTCAATTCCCAGCACCCATGTCAGGCTGCTCATACCTGCCTATAACTCCAGCTTCAGGGGACATAACATACATTCGCATATACACATATATACATATAAATAAAAATAATTTTGGTAAGGTAAAGAAAAACATCCAGGCATAGTGACCATAATTTTCTTTAATCACAGCACTTGAGAGGCAGAAGCAGGTAGATCTTGATGAATTTGAGGCTAACATGTTGTACATGGAGAGTTTAAGGCCAGTCACAGCTATACAGTGAGACCCTATTTAATAGTAATAAATTAAAAAAAGCAGTATTACAATGAGGCAAGTTCTACAGGTATCTGCTATTATTATCATCTTTGATCATATGTTAGAGCTAGAATTTGACATCTTTATCTGTTAGCATACAAAAAAGTTCCAAAATAGCCTGGAATGGAATATAAAAAAGTTTATTTATTAAGGGATAAATTCACAGAAATAGAGCTAGCCACAGTCCTCTATGTGTGCTGGGAACTGGAACCAAATTCAGCAGCCTAGGGGCCAGGCATTTTCTGCATTTACATGGCCCAAAGTGGGCCGGTATTTTAAAGGCTATTGCCTGAAGGAATTCCCACAACACCTCCCCCTTTTTTCTAAATAAGAGAGTCTTTTTTTGAGACTGCAGACTTGTAGAGATTTACTGCTTCTGCCCACTTCTAGCAAAGTAATCTAAAATGTTTTATCTTTAGGTAGCTTGATTTCCTTTAATATATCGCTATCAGATTATGAAAACTAAATCATTCTGGTACATGAAACAGTAAGAAAACAGTGAAAGATTTAGATTTACCAGTTGTGCTGTGTAGTTCCCACATTTTGAATAACTTGAGAGAGAGACCAGTGAAATTCTTTTTGGTTGTTTTGGAGACAGGATTTCTCTGTGTAGCCCTGGTTGTCCTGTAACTCACTCTGTAGACCAGGCTGGCCTTGAACTCACAGAGATCCACCTCTGTCTCCTAAATGCTGGGATTAAAGGCGTGCATCACCACTGCTTTGTGACCAGTGGAATTAAGAGACAGTGTGGGTGAAGTTCTACTGTGGGTCAGAATAGGTGTTCTTTTAATTGTTTTATTGCTAATATTTAAACACAAGCAATTTACATATTAATGGCAGACATATCTGAAGACAACTAATGTTTCAAACACAGGTGAGCTGACTTTGTTCTGGTCAACATTTTCTGCTCAGGCTGCATCTCTGCCTCTTGTGCTTTGCTTCCTCTGCACAGCAGCACCTTTGGCATTTTAGTTCTGTCCTTGAGAATGGAAACTGACGGCCGCTTGTCCTGACAGAAGAGGAGCTTCAGCCCCAAGACCCTTCTCCCACAGTAGGCCTATAGAAAGAGCTTGCTCAGGCAGGTGCACCCTGAAACCAGCCACCATCATAGAGGCATGGAGACTGTGGTTTGAAGGATGCATTCACCCAAGTAACAAGAGTATGAAGGCTGGACAGCTGTAACAACCAGTGGGGTTCCCCAGAGGAAAGTGAGGTAGATGTACAGAAGAGGAAAAGGATAGGAAGTATGTACAGGAGCCCCAAATGGTAGCTATCATATTCACTAGCACAGACAGTGTTAAGAAAGGGTCACACTGTCAGCCCTGCAGTGTAAGGATGAGTGGCAGGTGTTGAACGCGAGGAATGTGCTAGGTGCTTTGAGATGATTGTTAGACACAGTTCTCTGATAATGGGTTTATAAAGGCAACAGACCTCAAACTGTCCTCCCCTAGTTCAGTTGTAGGGTATTTGCTGAGTGTTGTCAGTGCTCATGCTTCAAAATGTTTATACAGACCATTTGTATTTTATATTTTTGCATTTCCATTTGTTTGTTTGCTTTTGTTTTTTGAGACAGGGTCTCATTTTGTTGCAGCTCTGGAATTCACTATGTAGTCTGGGCTGGGCTTAAACTCACAGGGATCTGCCTTTCTGCCTCCTGGGTGCCAGAATGTATCCCCTATCTCCCATCATGCCTAATTTGTTCTTTTCCAAGTTGAAGAATGAGATTTCTGTTGCTGGCTATGAATGTGACAGCCCTCAGTTTTATGAAGTAATTATATTGAATCAGTGTTTGCTCAACGTGTGCTATCCTGTTACCAATAAAAGTCAGCCAAGTGAGTGATTAGAAGGTTCAGATTAAAAGCAACTGGTTTATCTTCATGGAGGTTTTCATCTTTTAATTTAAAATGTGTCTATGTCTAACTGATTATCTTGCTCACATTTTGTAAAGAAATATTGACGTCCAATAAAGTATGCAGTGACCTCACTCTGGCTGTGTGAGCAGCCTCACTGCAGGCCTCTGAAGTGTTGATATTCCTGTAACCTTTGAGGCAAGATGTGTGTATAGTGTATTAATGAGCTGGTTGAAGTGATGTACAGTAATTTCATCCTTGGGTAAAAACAGATGTGAAAGATTCTGTTTTAATATTTAATCCTGCTCTCAGCCTCCGTTGGCTTGTTTAAGTTGACCTGACAGCATTATACCTGGAATCACTTTGAATTAAACTCCAAGGGCCTGACCTTGTTCAAACAGTTGTAATTTAATAAGGCTGCTGTCTTGGTGGAAATAGTGTAGCTAATGGGCAAATCCTTTCTGCCTGGGATTGTTCTGTGTTAGTGCTGGCATGGGGTGCCTTACAAATTCCCACTAGCTTGGCTGGGCACTGGGGTTTGAAGAAGTTGGGTTGGGGAAGACATACATTAAGAAATTGTGTTTTAAAAAATCTTTTAAAAGCTTATTTTTATTTTTGGAAGTGTTTAATGTTTTAAGCTTTAAATGCAACTTCAAATGGCTCATTTGGTTGAAAAAAGTGTAAAATTACTGGTTTTAAAACAAGACAGGAACCTTCTTGGGTATCAAGATACCTAAGGAAGCACTGGAGGGCCAGACACTCTATTCCCATGAGCTTCTGTCTGTCCTTCCTGTACCTGCGGCCCACCACCTCCCCTCTGGTCTCTGCCTTCTCTGTCCTGACATGCCCCTCCCTTAGCTTTATTAGTCTGAACTCTGCTCTCTTCCAGCTGTAGTCATTGCTATTAGCAGGTCTGCTTCTTTCTTCAGATTCTGCAAGAGGCTCTGCTTTATTTTTTATTAATGCCACATCCAAACTCTCTGTGCTTGTGTTTTCTACACGTGGACAAGAAGTTTGGGCTTAAAAGAAAAATTGGTTGGGCTGAGTACCATGAGTTACCCAAATTTATTTTGAGAAAATTGTGTACTAGTTGGTTTTTGTCAGCTTGACACAAATGGAGACCCATCAGGCAGAGAGACAACAGGAGCTGTCTGGATTTCTGCCCTATAGAACTGCAAGCCGAGGCATGGGTGTTTTTATATTTATTTTTCCCTTATCTTATGTGTGCAAGTGTTTTGCTTACGTGTGTGTGTGTGTGTGTGTGTGTGTGTGTGTGTGTGTGTGTGTATGCACCACATATATCATGCATGCAATGCTTGCAGAGGGTTGAAGAGGGTGTTGGAATCCCAGAAACTGAAGTTATAGGTTGATAGCCACCATGTTGGAATTGAACCTGGGTCCTCTGGGAGAGCGGGAGTGCTCTGTCAAGCAATCTCTCCAGCTCCAGTAGGTGTTTGTTTTTAAGCCTACTGTCTGTGCCAGTAGAAAACCAATACAACATTAAGATCAACTCAGTCTTAGCTTTGTCAGATTTCCGTCTAATTTTCTCATGCCTAGCCGAGCTAAAGGCACTGGCACTTTTGCTCAGGTTGGTGCATTTTGGCTTTAATACTGGGGAGGTCTTTGTTCTACGCACAAGGACCCTTAGTTTGGATGGTTAGCACAGGGACAGAAGGGAGACCTGTGTGGAAGTCAGGCCTGGTAGTGAACCTGGTATCGAAGGAAGTGGGAAGAGTACAGCTTTTAATGGTGCCCTGTGTACCACGGAGTGTGAAAGTGGCCCACTGCCCGCTCGACTGGAGGCTTACTCCATTAGCTTTAATTACTGCATTGGACAGAACCACAGTTTAGTGACTTAAAACAATGCACGTTTGTTTCTGTGAGTCCAAACACAGGTTCACTGGGTTCCTTTTGCTCAAGACTTTATTTCTGTTGAAATCAGTATCAGTTAGAACTGTGGTCTCATTGGAAACTCAACCAAGCTCACTGACAACTGACAAGTTCAGTGACTTATTGTATAGAACTGTGGGCCTCTGCTTCTAGGGGACCTCTTCACAACTGAGCATTTTACCTTTTCAAGAATTGCACACTGACAGCCTTGCCGATCTCTGACCCCCTTTAAAAATCTTTGAATTTAATTTTATTATTTTGTGTGTGCACATTCAGAGGTGAGAACAACTTGTCAAAAGTCTCTCCCTTTCTTTAAAGACAGGATCTCACTACATAGCTGTGGCTGACCTGGAACGCACAGAGCTCTACCTGCCTTTGCCTTCCATGCGCTACTATTTAAGACTTACACTGCCATGCCTACCTGGGTTCTTTTTATCTTCTATGTGGATTTCTGGGTTTGTTGGTAGGTACCTTTACCAACTGAGCCATAGTCTTTGACCTCTAATGCCTGGTCCTGCTCATGGTGTGTGTGTGTGTGTGTGTGTGTGTGTGTGTGTGTGTGTGTGTGTGTGTGTGTGGTGTGTCAATCAAGATCTCCGTACTAGGGTCTAGACTTCTGTCTTCTTGCCCTACTCTGGGCATCTATTCCTTACTGACCTTCTTGCTGTCTGACTCTGTAGTTATGCCAGCACACCCAGTCTTAGAACACTCAGGCCTAGATGTGTTTCTGTCTCAAAGGGAACAGAGCCACTCCTACCCAGTGTGTGTTTATTTCAGACTTTACTTTGTGGAGGTAATGTTATTTTGTTAATCTTTTCTCTTTTCGGAGGTAGGGGATTTGATAAAAGGAAATATCTTCGCTTTAGTCTCCAAGTACCCACAGCCAGGCTTTTTGCTTGGACTTCTTGCAGTCAGAGAGTTGCATATTATTAGAGGAATTCTGTCCTCGCTGGAGTTTGAGGTTGTGACTTGAAATTTTATTTTCTATGTGAAGACACCGGGGAGAGGAAGTGAGATGTGTACAGTTAAAGTATTAGGAAATGAAGGAATGTGTTATTTCTCAGTTACATTCTGCATTTTCTCAATATGATAGCTTTCAGTAAAAAGCATATCTAGCCTAAAATTAAGACAATTAAGAAAAATAAATGTTCCATTATGGGAATTTTGACAGTCCATGAAGACAAAGATGTCCTTACCATTAAAATGAACACCAAAGAATCCAAACTGTTTTCATGAAGTGTATTTTCCAATCCCCGTCCACTGTGAGAGATGATCGCCTCCGGCCACAGTGACTGTCTGTGTGACAGTTAACCTGCTCATACTCCAGGGAAACTGTCAAGAAATAGGCCTTAAATTAGTACTGTAAAAGAATGTTCTCAGAGCTGTAGGCAGGCAGGTGTTGACTGACTGATGGAGAAGGTAAGAAAGTAGGCTAATGGAAGTGACATCCCGCTCGGCTGCTGGCTTCAGCTCAGCTGACCCAGGGCTGCTCCTGTCTGCTGCTTATTTTCCTTGAGAGGTTGCAACTTGCAGAATAAACATGCAGACTTGGGAATCAGGCTGCCCGGAGTAGACTCCATTTCTCTATTTAATTCAGTCTCCCCAAGCCTCTGCTTCCTGTGGTAGTGAGTGTTAAGAGTGTTTTATAAGGCCCCGAGCAATAGTGGTGGACCAGGACACACTGTCTCATACCGGAGCTGTCAACCCCAGCAGGCAGGAGTCATAACTGTTTGGAATTGCAGGTGCAGGATAATAATAAAAAGCAGGCTCTTCCTTGTTACTATTTTTAAGTCCTCTCCAGACAATCCTCCCATGCTGCCTGCACCCTGGGTGGATCACTTCTTTTCTCCCCACTCCTTGAAATGCCAGGTCCCACACCTAAGCTCTTTACACACACCCTGCTGCTGCCCTTCTCACACTGGAGCCGAGGGGTGGCTCTGTTATAGAGAGAATGCCATGTTGATGTCTCTAAGAGTGTTGTGGTAGAGGACTGTGGTGGAAGGTTGGTTTTTAATAACACTAACGAGACATTTTTGTTTCCAGTAAGAGGGAAATGTAACAAAACCTGGTCTAAGAAACAGAAGAGCTGAAGCAACAAAAACTTAAACTCAGATTTAATTATTCATTTTTTGCCTGGATATGATATTTCAAAAATGTTCCATGTGGTCTAAGCCAAACACATGGTAGTTCTCATTAGTTCTGCCCTAGTGAGAGTGGAGGAGAAAACGGAGGAGAGTAAAAGTCAAGGAGGTGAACACCCAGCCCTCCTGCAGCCCCTCACTTCTTGCCATTCCCATGCTACTGAGTTTGGCCTTCCACCTCATCTTTCAGCTTTAAGTCTGCGAACTATCCCAGCCAGGCAAGCTGAATCCCCCTCACTCTTCCTAGCCCACCCCAGCAGGCTGGGTGCTTTCTCACCCAGCCTTCTCCAGCTCTGGAGTTCCCGTGAGCTGCCCCCCGGACTGCCTACCGGTGACCACTGGTCCCAGCCTGCACGAACCCCTTCTCTCACCAGAGGCTTCTGCTGCTTGTCCTCGGGCTGCACACAGGGACTGCAACAGCCACTTACAGGGCTCATTGTAAGGGCTGACCAAGGCACATCTCTGGGCGCTGCAGAGGCTGGGCTGGAGGCTTTTCTTTTCTTTTTGCCCCCCCCCCCATTGTTGTTGTTTGTTTGTTTTTTGGCTTTTTAAGATAGGGTTTCTCTGTGTAACAGTCCTGCCTGTCCTGGCTGGCCTCGAATTCACTGAGATCAGCCTATGGAGGTATTTCTTTGTCTTCCTGAGTTTGTCTTGTCCTCTTTCAGGACAGACCCCATTTACATCTACCCTATCTTCTCTATTATGACAGGCTAAACCATCCCAATTCACCAAAACATGCTTTAATTTAGTGGACAAGATCTCACAGAACATTCCGGAAAGGGGCTTCAGGACCATCTAGTATGGAAATCTCTTTGGAAGGCATCTCCTTTCTTCTGGTACTCTCCAGTGGAGTCACACTGAGTCATTTGCTTCACGATGAATTGCTGCCTTAGTTATTCATTTGAACATTGTAAACTTACTGATTTTTAATCATTTTTGACCCATAAAAATGCCAGTTTTCTGCAGACCTCATACTATCTTTCCTGATCCTCTGCTATTCTAACTTAGATACTCTGGCTTATCACTTAATGCTAATTAAGTTCTTAGTTTTCTTTTTTCCTATACCTTTATGTATATGCAGACTTGTGTGTTTGTATAAATTCATGTTTGCCTGTACATCTACATCATTGCTGGGCAATGGGTTGACCTGCTGCAGCTCAAAGTTTGTCTTTTCTCTTAAACTGTGGATCAGCTCCGACTCCAGAATTTCTTTTCTTTCCTAACTTCCTTCTTTTTTTTTTTTCTTTCTTCTCTTTTCCTTCTGGTTGTGGTTTTGGCTTTTCAAGAGAGGGTTTTTCTGTGTAGTCCTGGCTGTCTTGGAACTCATTATGTAGACCAGACTGGCCTCATATGCCAGATCTGCCTGCCTGTACCTCCCAAGTGCTGGGATTAAAGGCGTGCACTATCATCGCCAGGTTAAAAGTTTCTTAATCACAGTATATACAAGTCTTTATGCGAAGAGACTGGGAGGATGGTAAGCAAAGGGACAGAGGACGACTGAAAAGCAGCAGTCGGAGACGCACAGGTAACTATCCCGACTTCTATTTTCTGCCAGCCTTGGAGCTCTCCCCCGTTGACGTAAAAACCATAGCTCTCATTTTAAAGGGATAAAAGATAGTTTATTCTGGAGCCATTTTGAGTAACCATAGCCTAGGAACACGGGTTTTGGTACCCCAAATTCCATGTTGCAGCATGGAAGCAGTTTTGTGGAGTTTCACAGTTTTACAGAGCAAAGAAAATCAAAAATCAAGGCACGTTTAAAATAAATTAGTGGGTCCCCTAGAGAGGTGGTTAGAGCAGGATGGCAGGTTTTCTCCAGGCCCAAGATGCTATGTGATGACACGCTTAGCTTTGGGGTTGGTGGGAGCTGGTGGTCTGCTAAGGTAATAGATTCTAGTCACAAGATACCGTTGGGAGGACTAGAACTAGCTCAAGATAAAGTCATTACTTTATCTGCATTTCAGTCTCTCCACAGTGCTGTGGTTCTTATCAGTCAGTCCTAGACTCTGCTCCTTTCCAGGACTTCTCTTTCACACCCCTCATTTACATAGCTACCCCTCCTACCCCTGAACACTGCCCCCAGTGGTGTGAGGCTTTCCCTTCACTCTTGGTTCGGCCTGGCTATTGGCCTTCTAGATGAGCATCAGATGGGCAAGGATGTTCTGACTGCTTGCTTGCTTTGACTCTACAGGAGGCCCCTTTGTGAACATGAAATGGCACACTCTGGTTTTTAACCCTTGTCTCTACAGGACGTTGTGTAGAGAGTTGTAGTGTTTCTGGGCCCGCAGTGCCTAGCTTCTGAGCCCCACATCATCCACTCCTAGGGCTTTTGAAGGGCTCTCTCCAAACGTGTGTAGTCTCGCTGCTGCTTCATTGAGGTCATGCATGTACTGAGTAGGACATGGTGGGAAGGAAGTCTTTGCTGTCATCACTCTGTTAGTCGGTCTACTCTGAGGTGCTGTAGTTTTCCAGCTGCCTGTAAATCAATTTATTTTTTATAATTGCAGCATGAAAAGAACTAGCCAACCAATCAATTCTATCTATCATCTATCAGTCATCATTGGCCTTTAACTCACGGCCCTGTTGTCTGTCTGCTAAGTGCCGAGATTACAAGAGTGTAGCACCACATGGGGCTTTGTAATCTCTCCACCCTCTGTCCCTCTCCTGCCTATGATTTTATCAGAAGAAATTAATTTTGGAGGCTTAGTGACAGCATTTCGCTTTCCAAAGCTTACTTTTGGATACTCAGAAGTAATATGAGCCTTTTAAAGTTTTGCTGAAGCAAGTACCGTATTTTTTTAAACTTTAATTTAAATTTTTTTCTTCCTTTGTTTTTTTCTTCCCATTCATGCATGTATGCATGCATTTTATGCCCACTGAGCCATGTAGGCAGTCTTTTTTGCCTCTTTTTTTTTTTAAAGGAGGATTTTTGTTGTTGTTGTTGTTTTGTTCTGTTTTTGTTTTTTGCCTATATTCACTCCTCTGGCATCTCCCCTTTCTATCTTTTCTCATGTGATGAGCTGCAGATCTAGCCTCCCTTAAGGCTGCTTGGGTTTTTTTTTTTTTTTTTGGTTTTTCGAGATAGGGTTTCTTTGTGGCTTTGGAGCCTGTCCTGGCACTAGCTCTGTAGACCAGGCTGGTCTCGAACTCACAGAGATCCGCCTGCCTCTGCCTCCCGAGTGCTGGGATTAAAGGCGTGCACCACAAGGCTGCTTGGTTTTAAGAAAAAGTTTATCTAGACATGTAAACTTGAGCACCTGCAAAACTGGAATTATGACTCGTTGTTTTTTGAAGATGTGGGGTACATATACAGAAGCCGTGGGCTTCCACATTTCCTCCTTGATCTTGAACTTGACATGTTTGTTTAGTCTGGGCCACCATTGCCAGCTTTGAGATCCCCTTCATTGACCCAAGAGCATGTCACAAGTGATTTTTCTTCCTTGAACGTGTGTGTGTGTTTGTGTTAACTGCTGCTATGCTGGGACTCAAATACCAGATTTTATGTCTATAAGGCAATCATGCCACCACTGAGCTGACACCTCCAACAAACAGTTATTGTTGCTGTATAGTGGGACAGCCCAAGCAGTCCTAGACCTTGTGATCCTCCTGCTTTGACCTCCTGAGTGTTGAGATTACAGCCATACACCATAACATGTTCAACTTCTGGTTGGCTTTTTTTTTTTGTGTGTGTGGTCTTACACATCAAACCCAGGGCTTTGGCGTGCTTCTTCTACTATTGAACCATAGCATCAGCCCCATGAGCACACCATTTAAAAACTCACCCAGCAAATACTGTTTTAACGGTCTTCACTGACTTTTGCTATTATTACATTATTTTTTTGTTTTTACAGCAAGCAGTTGTTGGCTATTTTAGACCTTAACTATCTTTCTTCTAGCCATGATTTTGAATTATTACTTGAAAATATTTTAAGATTTCAGTTTGTCTCTCCATTTCAAGTTATCTCTCTTTTAAAACTATTTTGATGCATTTTCTAGAATGACTGTGCTCTGCTCATAATCTGAATCAGAGGGAACACAGTGATTAAGTTTTATAAAGCAGATTCTGTGATTTAATAATGAACATTTCTTTAGTCTATTGCAAGAGGTATTTATTATGTGAGCATTTTGCTTCTTCCTGTCTTCCTCTTTCTCTTTAACATCGCTAAGAAAAGCTGAGAATGCAGCCAGTAATAGGGTCACTGTATCTGATTTTTATTTAATCACCAATACAAGGAAGTGGTGATTCATGGTACCTGGTCCTGTGTTCTGTGCATATATTGGACACTTTTCCTCCATTCTGTGGAACTGTTTCGTTACAGTCAAGTTCTCTCTCTCTTTTTTTTTTTTTTCAGTCAAGTTCTCTTAATGGCCCATGCAGACTTAGTTTTGTACTCAGTGTCCCTGTGATGGAGCAGATTGATCATATTGCTTGGTGAGCACGCTCTGACCCAGTTCCCCTGACTTCAGCCCCAGGGGAGCGAGCAGCTAGAGCAGTTGTCGGGATCTGAAAGTAGACTGTCCTTGCTGCTCTAGGTTAGGGGGAAAATGAATCTATTAGTGATTATAATAATCTTGGAGATAAGTATCAAATGAAGTACTTGAACTTGGGGATTGAAAAGTGGGAGAGGTTTAGTGTAATGAGCTGTTCCTTATAGCTAATGTGTAGTTAGGTAACTCTGTACGTGTCTTTCCTTAAAGGTGAGTTTAAGGCTCATGCTGTGTTAATTACTTCTGAAATTTATAAGGATTGACTTATACTTGGACTTTGTGGTGGAAGCACCTAGATCCACCTCTCCAGCAACAACTGTTTAGAGGTTAGCCTTCTGGGGAAAGTATCCATGACTTAAAGAAAGTGTGAATGCCAGAGGCCCATGTGTCAGTGTGCTTTCTGTCACTGTGATGAAATACTATGACTTAGAAACCTGTGAAGATAAGGTTGTTAGCTCACAGCGTAGAGGCCAAGAGTCAAAGATCAAGCAGTGAGGTGTTTGGGAGCCTCTAATAGCAATGATATCACAACTGGAACTGATTCCCAAGGGAGCTGCCACACAGTGAGACAGGAAGCCAGAGAGAAACTGGGGTTTGGTAGAACACTGAGTCTGTTCCACAGTCAGCATGCCAGTATGGCCTGTTCTCAAAGCCCATGGTGCTGTAGCATCATCTAGCTAGGGAGCAGTTTTCCAACGAAGGAGGCTCTGATCTTAAAAACTAAATCCAAATCACATTAGGCTTCTAGAAAATAGGAAGCAAGCTGACCTACAGGAAAGGCGTGCTCAAGCTCCAGATAGCCCCCTGAGGGCCTTTGTACCCGCACATCCCATCACAGCCAGGGCACTGCGCTTGCTCGTCTGTCCTCAAGCCTAGAATGAGTGTTATTTGTTCACACACTGTGATAGTTTATTGCTGTTTCAAAGTGTAATTAGTTAATTCTGAAATTAAAAGTCCTATGACAAAGACAGATGTTGTTCTCATGGAATGAGAAATAACGTTGAACCTTATTTATTATTTAAATGAATTCTTTTTAAATTGGAGAATTATGTGGGTAGCTTTCAACATAATTTTTCAATATGAGATGCTTAAAACTAACTTAGGTTTAGTTAACTTAGTATTTATCCCATTAGATTCTTATTTATTATAGAGGCTAAAAGCAATTTATTTCTCATGGAACTTTTTAGGGTCTTATGGATTGGGGACTTTAGCCAAAATTGGTGACTTTCTGAAGCAATGGTTGAAGAATTTAGGGAGTTTCATATTATGAGCATGCTCACTTCACTATTATTTAATTTAATAGTTTAAAGGGCCTGTGTAGTTAGGATTCCGGTGTACACTGTACAGATGGTTTAGGGGAACTTGGGGGAGCAAACTCTGCTTTGTTTTCAAAGGTGACTTTTATGTTTCCTTAAAAACAAAGAAAATATCTTTAAAATTTGACTTTCATTAACACATACTCTTTTGTTTTTCGAGACCGGGTTTCTCTGTAGCTTTAGAGCCAGTCCTGGAACTCACTCTGTAGTCCAGGCTCACTTCGAACTCACAGAGATCTGCCTGCCTCTGCCTCCTGAATGCTGGGATTAAAGGTGTGTGCCACCACCACCCGGCTTTATACATGCTCTTACTCTGACAAATATGTTTATTTATGGAGAAATCTTAATGACAAACAGTTGTTGTATATAGTTCAAAGGAACCAATGGTTCAGAGCACCTGTGCAAGTGCCCGCCCCATGGTTCATGTAGCCTCCTCCCCCACACATTCTAGCACTGAGTTTCTTTACTGCCTCGATATCTGCCCCTATTCCAGGTTCTCAGAGGTGATGTATTGTGAAAAGTGCTCCTCCTCACGGGGCCTCCCTCCTCCAGTCCAGCTAGCACTGTCATCCTTCAGTCTCCTGCCAGTGTGACTGACGGGCTTCAGAGTCTCGTGGACTGTTTGATATACATACACAAGGAATATCTATAGAATTAAAGCTATGTCCTTCCTTTATAATGAGTATTTAGATACTCATTGTCTGTCTTAAATTGAAACACGTTCAAAAGGTCCCCTGTACTGGTGGATCTGCTGGGGCACAGGTCTAACGTTGCTGCTCACTGCTCCTGTTCACTGTTCCAGTGTTCCTGAAAGTGCAGCAAAATTCACTCTGGCTGTGACTAAATCAAAACCTATATTTCTCATGAATGTTACCATTGAAATGACTTTGAGATACCATAGTGTTGTAATGATAACTTCATACAGAGAACCTTGGTGCTTTCAGTTATATATCTGTAGTCTTAATTTTGAGTGATGCCTTGTGATAATCTGTGTATTTCGCCTATAACTATTATGTGCTTCCTGTGTATGCCTGGTACCAGGCCAAGAGATGGTATTGGGTCCCTGGAACTGGAGCCTTCGGCTAGTTGTGACCTGCTGTGGAGTGTTGGGACTGGAACCGAGCACTAGTCTGCACGTGAGCAGCAGGTGCTCTTAACTGCTGCCCAGAGAACATGCTCACAGTGCTGGCTGCAGCTCAGCTATCTTTAGTGATCGCACTGGCTGTAGAGCTGGGTTCAGGTCTATTACATTTGCTTTTTATTTCTTACAAGCTTGTTTACTTTACTTTTTAAAAATTATACTTGACATATGTGTATATGAATTCATTCATGGTAAAATTTCAAAGCATAGATGTGGTAATAATTCATTTGCACTCTTCCATGGTTGACTTGTTAATAGTGCCTGAAAACTTAGTATAAAAATGACACTTAGTTGTGATGTTTCTGCAACTAGACACAGTAACTCAAGCCTTCAAATAAACATTTTAGAAAAAACTATTTTTATTTTTTATTTTTAATTATTTATTTATTTGTTTGTCCGTCAACCACCCACCCACCCATCCATGTCTGTCTGTCTGCCTGCCTGCCTGCCTACCTACCTACCTACCTATCTAGGTTTTTTTTTTTTTTTTTGGTTTTTCGAGACAGGGTTTCTCTGTGGCTTTGGAGCCTGTCCTGGCACTAACTCTGTAAACTAGTCTGATCTCCAACTCACAGAGATCCACCTGTCTCTGCCTTCTGAGTGCTAGGACTAAAGGCGTGTGCCACCATTGCGTAGTGTGAAATAATTTTAAGTTATTAGAAAGTTCCAAAAATAACATTGTATTTATTGTTTTTTTTTTGTTTTTTGTTTTTGTTTTTTTTTGTTTTTCAAGACAGGGTTTCTCTGTGGCTTTGGAGCCTGTCCTGGCACTAGCTCTGTAGACCAGGCTGGTCTCGCCTATCTAGGTTTTTCAAGACAGGGTTTCTCTGTGGCTTTGGAGCCTGTCCTGGAACTAGCTCTGTAGACCAGGCTGGTCTCGAACTCACAGAGATCCACCTGCCTCTGCCTCCTGAGTGTTGGGATTAAAGGTGTGTGCCACCATCGCCCGGCAACATTGTGTTTATTATTTTGTTTTATTTTGTTTTGTTGACACAAGCTGATCCCACATTCTGTCTAAAGATGCTCTTGGTCCTCGTGGTCTCTCTCCATAGTGCAGTGTTCATCCACACCCTTTTAAAAGTCTTCCTAATGTTAACTCATATAAACTGTAGTAGTCTAAAATTCTAATTCTAAAACTACTGGGAAAGTTTCTGATATGGTACTATTAACTAAATCATAACATCATCATGTTTTATGTATGAACACACACACACAAAATGATGTGTATGTGGAAGTCAGAGTGCAACTTGTGGCTGTTAGTTCTCTCCCATGACAGTCCCAGAGAGTGAATTTACACTCTCTGGAATCACACATTTAGCGCAAGCCCTTTGACTGCCGAGCCTTCTCCCAAACCCTCTTACTTATCTTTTCGTCTGGAGCCTGAAGGTCCAATCCAGAATCATTACCGTAGTTGATTTTCTTTTCAGTCCCCCTTTTCGGTATAGTTCCTTATTATTTATGTTTCCTAGCCTTAGGAAACAGTCTCGGATCCTCACTATGAATAGTTACTAAGGTCATTTTTAAGGGTAGGGAGACCAAAGAATGCATAAAACCATCCCTTGGCCATTACCTAGTGAGGTAGGCCAGAGCATAGACCCTGTGGTGCCTTCTTTGCAGGGCCTTTGTACTATCTGAAAGAGGAGAAGATAATTAGCTGGGTGACAGCTTTTCCAGAAGAAATAACTTTGATTTGATCTGGACCTTAAAGAATGAAGGAAGGCTTCCTTTGGAGAGCAGGGGAGGAAGAGAAGGGCATTGTGAGGGCGTTGTGTGTAGAAACAACAGTGTACCATGAAGATTGGTGTGTTTGCAAATCCGCGGTACCTGTAGCAGAGCAGGGTATATGGTGACCCTCCAAAGATGTAAAGATATAAGCTACTTGCTTTCATTGCTATAACAACATGGAGACATTCTTAATTCCCAGTAGTTGTACTTATGAGCGTTTAATTTGTGATTACTGCCTCTAGTTTTAGAAGAACTGTTGACTGTATGAATTCATTTCATGTTCTCTCTTAGGCTTCCATGTAAGACAGGCACTGCTTAAGTACAGGAGATCAAGCAGCAACCAAACCACAAGCTTCTGTTCTTGCTCTAATATTTTTATGGTGGTTCTGGTTAAATATATTTGATCTGCCATTGTTGTGTCCTGTTAGCATTTGTTAACTGCCGTATCAGTCAAGGTGGTTGGAGGGGGCTTGAAGGAGGAGAAGACTTCCATTGTATACAGACCTGCTGATGAAAATTGTTTTTGCTGGGCATGGTGGCAAATACCTTTAATTCCCTGGGCAGAGGCAGGCGTATCTCTATGAGTTCAAGGACAGCCTGGGTTAGTAGTACACGGGGAAATCTTGTCTTGAAAAATCAAAATACTACTACTACTACTCATCTTACTTGTAATAATGATAATTTTTGCTTTTTCCACATTCTGGTATGTTCTTGGGGATAAAATATGGAACCCAGGGCCTAATGCCTGTCACACAAGTCACACAAGTGTCCCATGACTCAGCTGCATCTCTAGCCTGCCTTTGAGTCGGGGCCTCACTCTGCTGCTACTGTTAGGACCTTCTACCTCTGCTTCCTGTGTAGTTGGGGCTGCTTGCAGTTGAGCACCCCTGGCTCCCTCACCTTCATTCTTGATCCAGTTGTTTTCTTTGAACACATTAAACAGACGCCTCTATTTTCAGTTGCCAGGCTAAGGTTTTCTGAGTACTTAAAGTTTTTCTACACTATGACCTCAATGTGGATTTCTTACTGCTTTATTTTTATTCATTAATTTTAATTTATTCTGCTAGGGCTCTGGGTGAAAATTGATTTAGCCCCTCAGCTATTATTTTTTTATGTTATTGTTCTTTGCCTAACTCTCCTTTTTAGATGTCCAGGTAAAAATGTAGAGTTTTACATTCTGTATTCTGTGCCTCTGACTTGCTCTTCTCCAAACTGTCCTTAGAAAAGGTCTTCTCCATTGGGTTTACTAAAACTTTGTTATCTTCCGTTAAACTAAGATAGAGTTCCTGACTTAAGCTATTGTATAATTTGGTTATAAAATTTGGAGTTTTCAGATTTGTCACAGTTCGCTACTTCTTTGTTGCCTTTTTAAGGTGCTTGGCATCAAACCCAAGGACTTGAGCGTGAGCTGCAGCCTCGGCCCACACCCACGTGCAGGTTTTCTCTGAATACAGTGCCTGCTTTCTGTCATCTGGTTCACTACCTGTTCTCTCTATTAATTCTAACGCTTTGCTAGTGAACCCATAACTTATCTCTTCTTGTCCATTGTTATGTGCAGGATGCTGCGTTTTAAGTGTTTGTGGATTTAACTTGAAGTCTAGATGGCGTTTCTGCCTTCTATTTACATTAGACTTCTGAAAGCCAGGCTCATGAGTTGGGCTGTCGATCCATGCATAGCAGAACATCTGCTTTTATCTCATTTCCTGCCCAGGTGTAGTCCAGCTTCCTCAGGGGTGGGCATATTGGTGACTCTTCTTGGACTCCAGAGGATCAGTGAAATTTTACTTAAGTTTTTCCTCCTGGGTCAAAATAACTTTAAGTCAGAGTGACTGAATGTTAGGCTTTTCATTCTGACAACCTATCCTTTGAAGTCTTTGATGGGGATGCAGCCTGTCTCATTGGCCCTCTGGTACTTTTATGGATACATATGCTTAAGTACATTTTAAACTTCTGAAATGGTTAGTAACAGGAGAACATAAATACTCCAATATTTTCTTGCACACAGTCTTGAGAGTTAAGAATAATGGTTGGAAAGATTGATTTTATTATTTTTATTATTATTATTATTATTATTATTACTACTACTACTACTACTACTACTACTACTACACAGGTGTTGTTTTCTTCTCTATGCTGACTTGAAACGCACTGTGTATCCCAGGTTGCTATCAAACTTGATATCCTTCTGCTTCCATATAGATGACCTACTAAGCCTATTTGCTTGTTCATTTTTAATTAAACACTTTCTGATCTTATATTTTAAACCGCTCATAAGCATCATGGACTAGATCTTATAGTTCTCATCCGTAGCAAGAGGATAATGTATTGGCGCGAGTGAGAAGAAAACACGGAACACACAACAAACGTGCTTAGGAGTTTATTAGAGGGGGGTGTATACAGGCCTGGGGAACCGGTGGAGGGGGTGGGGGGCAAGTTTAGCTTTTTTAAAGCTGCCTAGCGCGTGCCCACAGGGGTTGGCATGACTACGTCATCCGCAGATGACGGGTTCACGCATGTGCACAGAGGCTTAGCTGAATTTTTCTCCATTTTCCTTTTCTGTTCGTCTCCATGCTGGGTTAATCTAATTAATTTCAAACCCTGGGCATGGAAGGATATTCAGGGAACTGGAGAAACGGTTCAATACAGACTTCTCAGAACCACAGACAGCTCTCACAATGCTCTAATCCAGTCCAGGGGATCTGACGCCACTGATGGCCTGTATGGACACCAGGCATATATGTGATACACAAACATGCTTGCAGATAAAAACACCCATACACATTTTAGTTTTAAAAAGGCACATCCAGGGGACTTTGCTTATTATTGTGCATTCTAAAATGAAAGATTATTTGGATTGTTTGAAATTCAAAATTTGGTAATGAAGTTATTCATACAAGCCAGGTGTGGACATACATGCCTCTAATTCCAGCACTTAAGATAGTAGAGTCAAAAGGATTGATTAGGAGTCCAAAGCAATCATGATGTACATGAAATGTTGTTTAAAAAGAAAAGATTCATATAAAATTTTTTAGCTTAACTTACCTTAGATTTTTAATTTCCTTCATTATTTCTTTGTACCATATGGCATGGATTGCTAATGTATATGGGTCACTAGAATTTTTAGAGTATAGGATTTCTGAGAACAAATTGTTCCTCCCTTTTCTGCATTTCTGGAAGATAGTCTAATCCTGGAGTAGCAGGGGTGTCACTGAGGGGGTCTGTCTGCATGTTCACACCCCAAAAACCTGTCCAGCAGGTTCCTTACTCCTCACTCATGGCTCCAGGAACCTTTGAGCAGGTCCTTGTTAGGTTGCCCTGGTTTGTTTCATTTGCAAATAAAACGCTTAAGCCAGTGTTGATTTCCTGTGGCAGCCTGTTGCTTAGAGTGCGGTGTTAATAGGTCAGACCTGAGTGCCCTGGTTCAGCTTTCCTCTGGCCCATGGCCACAGGATTTCTCTCCAGCTGTTTTGAACATGTGTGTTGTGGCCTGTGATGGGCAGAATGACAGAGATCAGAAAAGGCAGTAAAGACAACTCTCACTGATAGGTTGACAACAGCACATTCATAGTAGTGTGGAGTTGTGTGTGACTGAGTCTTTTCTACAGTAACTCGTGATTGCATGGGTTGTCTGAAGCAGGTTTAGAATACAGCTCACATTTTGAGGGGTGTTTCAATGTAAAGATGACTTTTGGTTTGTAACAGAGCATTCTTTCAAACTATGTATATATATATATTCTTTAAAATAGAGAAATGTTAACATTAGAAGTACACCTTTTAAGCAATTAATTTGTTTCTTATTTTTTTTGTGTGTGTGTGTTATGTGTGTATGCCCCCCTTGGATGCAGATGCTGACAGTGCTGGACATCAGATCACTTGGGGCTGAAATGACATTTATGAGCCCCTCTTCCCATGGGTGCTGGGAACCAAACTCATGTCATCTGGAAGAGAATTACCTGATCTTAGCCTTGCACTGAGCCACCTTCCAGCTCCTAGAGGTTAAATTAGCTAGAACATTATTGGGGGGAGGGTGGCACCTGCAGAGTTGCTGTCATGAAGAATTTAGGAAATGGCTTCCAGCCCCTTTTCTCCAACCAATTTTCAGTCAGCCTCCTCTCAGAGAGAGAGGGATTGATTTTTTTTTTTAATTTTTATTTTTTCCTAGAACCTGTCCTGGGGTTAGCTCTTGTAGACCAGGCTGGCCTCAAACTCACGGAGATCCGCCTTCCTCTGCCTCCCAAGTGCTGGGATTAAAGGTTATAGATGGATGTGAGTTGCCATAGGAAAGCTAGGAATCCAAACCAGGTCCCCAGGAAGCGAACCCAGTGCTGAGCCATCTACCCAGTCTAGGTATATTATTTATTTCTTCCGGTCTTTTGTTTGTTTGTTTGTTTGTTTTTGTTTTTTGAGACAGGGTTTCTCTGTATAGCCCTGGCTGTCCTGGAACTCACTCTGTAGACCAGGCTGGCCCCGAACTTACAGTGATCCTCCTGGCTCTGCCTCCTGCATACTGGTGTTAAAACATGGGCCACCACTTCCCTGCATGCAGACTACAAGTTGAACCAATTTAAAGTCAATTGTTTTAAGTAGTAACACAGATGTGTTAGTCACTTTTCTGTTAGTGAAATCAAATGCCAAGCAAACTTGTAGAAGGCTGATCTGGAGCAGCAGCAGAGAGATTGCATCTTCATATACAGACAGGAAGCATAGAAAGCATACTTCAATGGCTGAGTCTTCTGAAACTCAAACCCACTGTAGTGACACAAGTCTTCCTGATCCTCTCGTACAGCCACCAAATGAGGAACAGGTTTTCACATATGGGAATGTGTCATTTAAACTGCCACACAAAGGTACTGTGAAGGAGAAACCAAGTTTCTGGGAATGTTTTATAAATGAGTTAGGAACTTGAGCTCAGTTGTGTACTGGCAGAAGAATCTCAGGCCTAACAAGCCAGGTAAATGGAAAGATTTAAATTATATAATGTTTAACTAGAAGTTAAATTGGTGTGATTTCTCTCTCTCTCTCTCTCTCTCTCTCTCTCTCTCTCTCTCTCTCTTCTCCTTTTGGTGTTGGGAGTGAAACTCAGGTATTTAAACTTGGTAGGCAAATATACCACCCCTGAGCTTCATCCTAGCCCTATTAAGTTTGGTTTCTTTCTGGCTTAAAAGTAACTTTATGTTTTGGGCAGGGTATTGCTAGGTAGCCTATGCGTGCTTTTGACTTGTTATGTAGCCCAGGATGATAGTTTTTCTACCATAGCCTCCCAAATACTCGGATTACAGGCATGTACTACTATGCCTCGCCTATAAATGGTTTCTTAAGCTCTTGTTTACATGTTGGGTATAGAGTCAGGATAAAATAAAGAGCAGTATTTAAAATAGGTCTTTGAGAAATAAATGCAAGATAACTTTATTGGTAAGTCATGAGCAAATGATAGAAAGTAGAGATACCAGTCTGGATACAAGATACTTGCTTAAAAACACAGACAGACAGACAGACAGACAGACAGACAAAATAATGTTGAAAGGGAATAGGAAGAAGTAGAAAGAAGAAAGACTGGCATTAATTTTTACCTACCTACCTACCCACCCACCATCCACTATTTTCTGTGTAGCTCTTGTATGTCAGGCGTTCTTCCAGACATTGGGAAATTGGTCAAAGAGCAAAACTGATGTGGGATTCCCCTCTGTATGCTTTGGCCTATGGCAGGGCAGAATAGAACTAGGCAGGAAAACTAAACTGAATGCAAAGAGAAAGAAGGCAGAGTCAGAGACATGCTATATAGCTGCTTAAGGAGAAAGAAGCCAAAACCTGACCTGTAGGCTACAGAGTCATAGTGATACACAGATAGGGTTAATTTAAGGTATAAGAGCTAGCTAGGACTATACCTAAGCTATTGGCCAAACAGTGTTGTAATTAATAGTTTCTATGTGATTATTTAGGTCTGGGTAGCTGGGAAGCGAATGAACAGTCTCTGGTTACATAATGATGCTCAACGTTAGGAAACATATTTACCCAAAGCCTATTAAAACAAATAAATAAATATAAATTAAAGAACTTCTAGGCCCACAAAAACGGGAGTCAATTGGAGCTTTTTGGTAGTAGCATTTTTTTTTTCAGATAGGCTCTGTTTGCTGGTGGTGAGCAGAGGCATAGATTAAGAGCTAGCTTCCTTGTTCATGCTGATTGCCCTTTTGGGAGTCCCTGCTACAGAGCACTTAAATGGCGTTGATAAGCAGAGTGCTGCAAGTTGATTAATGGCAACATAGACTCACTGAGTCCCTGGAGGTGGGGCAGTGAGCATGGCTCGCAGAACTGGTGGTGAACATACCTCTGCCATGTTGGACTGGATGGAGCCAACAGGCAGAGTCGCAGCCTTAGTCCTAGCCATGCTGCTTAGCATTTTAAGAAACCCTTCTAGTCAGAAAAGGATTATAGATAGGTAGTATAGATTCAGATCCTCCTCACCCCCAAAAAACCTCTAAAATGGTTCACTGTGCTGGATAAATAAATAAATAAATAAATAAATAAATATATGTATATATATATATATGCTTATGAGAGAGAAGAAAGAGTACAGAAAGTCATAGATTAAAGGAGTAAAGGTAATTAAATATTAAAAAGTAGTAAGAGTTAAAATAATAAACCACATAAAGATTGAAAATACCGAGTTTGAATTATGTATATTATTGTTTTCTTTGGATTTTTTTTGACTGTTAATGAGTTAACTGCTAAATAAACATTGATTCTGGGGACTGCTAAGCTAAACCAACATATATATTTTAAAGGTATCTTGACTTCAAAATTTGAATCTAAGGATATATAACTTGGAAAAGAGGTTTTGCTTTTGTTTCCACAGAAGAAGAGAACGTGTAGATTTCTTTCAGGCTAAAATGATTTGATGAAACAAAACCCCCTGAAAAGTCTCCATGAACTCTAAAAATTCTTTGCCCAACAAACAGCAGGAAGAAGTTTGGGGGAAAAACATCCAAATTCCCAAAATGATTGTTTGTGAATGTTGTTTTCATTTAAAGGTGGATATGATATAGAAATGAATACTTTACATTATTATGGACTTTGGTTTATTGATACATAGTTAAGGTCAATTTTATTTTATGTATATTACTACTCTTGTTTAAAGTACTATGTTAATACAGCACATTAAAAATGTAATATATAATTTAAAATTACAAAGGGTGGTGGTGGCACACACCTTTAATTCCAGCACTCGGGAGGCAGAGGCAGGCAGATCTCTGTGAGTTTGAAGCAAGCCTGGTCTACAAGAGCAAGTTCCGTCCCGGAAAATAAATAAATAAATAAATATTTCAGGTTAATAGATAATCATGTATAATAGTCAGACTTGTAGTCATGTTAGTTAGGCTTTCTACATATACAGAGATATGTTTCTGTTAGTTATATAATCTTCAACATTTTGAAGACCTACAGAATGTGCCAGTTAAAATGTTTTAAGAACTTAGTTTTTTCTTGACAGTGAGACCTGTCTTCTTCTGGCAGTACCAATTACTTTAGAGAGGTTGATGGGCATTGAAGAGACTTGTTATGGAATTTGCCTTCAGTGTGACAAGGCTAGCCATTTGGGCAAGAAACTGCTCTTGCCTGGGCTGCTTGATGGTATTCTATATGAATTAAACATGCAGAACCAACAGAAAAATGACTGCTGAACTTGCTTAAAGAAAGTGAGACAGGATTCCTGCTTCATGGAAAAGTCTGCCAGATACTATGGGTCTATAAGCTAAAGATGAATGTCCCAACGTTTCAGAAGAACTTTGGGTGACTGTCCAGGCAGCAAGATGTCTCTTGTCAGTTCTAGAGTTTTGGAAGTTGCTTACAATGCACTTACTGTTTACTTAGGTAGTATTATTTCCTTTTGTGGTCTTTGATAGAGTTCAAGACAGATAGTTATAGTTTTCCTTAGTTATAATAAAAGATAACTTAGATATGAAACTTTAGACTCACAAAGAAATATTGTAACTATAATTCTTGCTTGATAACTAACGGTTTTGTTCTATGTAATTCTACTATGTTAAAGTTAAAACCTTCTTTTTTATTTAGACAAAAAAGGGCAGATGATGCGAGATTCCCCTCTGTATGCTGTGAATATGTTTTATTACCATTGGTTAATACAGAAACTACTTTGGCCTATAGCGGGGCAGAATAGAACTAGGCATGAAAACTAAACTGAATGCAAGGAAAAAGAAGGTGGAGTCAGAGAGACGCCATGTAGCTGCTGAAGGAAAAAGATGCCAGAACCTTAGCAGTAGGCGACAGTTCATGGTGATACACCTGTTAATAGAAATGGCTTAATTTAAGATTGCTGGCTAGGAATATGCCTAAGCTATTGGCCAAAAAATGTTGTAATTAATATAGTTTATATCTGATTATTTGGGCTTGGGCAGCTGGGAATCTGAAGGAGAGCCTCTGTTTACACCAAACACAAATCTTTGCCCTCATGAATTCACTTACATTCAAATGAGAACAGATGGATAATAGCAATTAATTTTATCATACATCATCAGCTAGCAGTAACTGCTGTGGAAAAGCAGTGGAAGAAAGATATGGAGTGATGGAGGTAGGAAGACAGCATTTCTATTTTCAGTAGTTTGATTAAATGCCATTTAATCCAATTTAGTGTGTCACTCTTGATATTGGATATTGGAAATAGCAAGGACCCTGACAGAGAGTATCCTATAATCCTTTCGAAATATAGGAGATTGGGTATGTGGCTTGGAGTGAGAACAGAGAGCAGGGAAGAAGAGATGATGGCAGAGACACAGGCACAAGTGTTCCACTCTTGGGTGCCATCATAAGGTTCTTGCTGACACTGGGGTGGGGTCTTCTGCAGAGTCTTGAGCAGAAGAAAAACATGATTTGACGGATTGTACCCCATCTTCCAGTAGAGTTGTTCTGGGTATTGAATGCAGAGCCTCACTCAGGGAAAGACTCGGCATTTCAGCTGTTGTGTTCCTAATACAGCCACATGGAGATGCTGGGTGGGGAGTAAAAGCCAGGTTCTACATCTGTTTGCAAGTGCAGACGACCAGTACTTTGACAGATTGGTGCAAATGTTAGGAAACCTAAACATTCCAAGAACGTTGTCTGGAATAAGTAGGAGGGTGAAGTTTTTTACCAAGATAAACAAAAATTAGTATTGGAGTGAAGAGGAGAGAGAATACATGGTAGGAGACTCACTGCTTCTTTAAAATTGTGAGCTCATCCTTAAAGTAAGCTCTACTCTGACGCTGCACACTCAGGACCTGATACTTGGTCTCACTTTGAATTTAGTACTGTAGATAGATTTCCTGGAAAAATTTATGTTAAAACTGTAAACAAAAATCTTCATAATATAGCTCCTTTGGTTCAGGGATTTTTGTTTTTAATGGCCTTCTAAACTATTGACTTTCCGATAGCAGTGTAGGCTGCCAGTTTGATGACTGTTGAGTTCTCACAAGGCATCCTCACAAACATACATGGGAGTAATGAACCCATATGATAGCTGTTTTAGGCAAAGATTCAAAGAATGAAATGACTAAAAGCCATCTACCAAGCCATGTGAATATTGAAGCGTTTGGCCTGTAAGGAGGGGGCATCACCCTTGCAAAGAACTACTTGGTTGATTGATGTTCCTTCAGTATTTACTATGGGATTTAAAAATGTGAGCTTTGCCACCAGAGCATCTGCTTTTGCTTGTTTTTGTCATATATATATATTTAAGATTATTTACTTTGTGTTCAGTGTTCTGCCCGCACATGCCTACACCAGAAGAGAGCACCAGATCTCATTATAGATGGTTGTAAGCCACCATGTGGTTGCTGGGAATTCACCTCCCGAGGCTGTTCTTCTGCAGTCTGGCCTTGGCCTCATAATGGGCTTAGATTTGGGGCCTTGGACACCAGGCCCAGTTCAAAACATTATTTATTTCAAAAACATATATTTTCTTTCTTTTCAAGTAAATTTATTTTTATTGAGAATCATTTCATTTTTATTACTATTTTTCTGATTATTTATTGGGGTAGAATGTGGGAGCATTTGCATGCAATAACATGCACGTGGCAGTCATATGTGCTAACGAGAGTTGATTCTCTCCTACCATGTGGGTTCTGGAGAGCAAACTGAACTTGTCAGGTTCAGTGGCATGTGCCTTTACCCACTGACCCAGCTTTCTAACTGCATGTCTCTTTTTTTGGACAGAGTTTTAAGTAGCCCAAACAAACCAAAGACTTCTGAATCTCTTCTACCTTCTGAATGCTGGTAGTTCTGGGATCAAGCTCAGGGCTTCATGCAAGGAGGCAAGCACTCTAGCAAATGAAATCTCTCTCCAGCTCCTAAAGCATCATTTCTTGTTGATTGCCTCGACGGGTCACCAGTCTAGGGTTGGTAACCGTCTGGCAGGTCAGTTATTCCAGGGTCCCGGAGAGGCACTATCTGTAAGATAAATGGGCTAGGAGAGAAGAAGAAGGCCATGCTACATTTGTCAGAGCCTCCGTTTATTAGAGAAGGGGTACAACTTATATAGGGTATGGAGTTGGGGGGTGGGCACAGGGGTCTGAGCTCTTGCCACGTGGTTCATGTTGGTCACGTGGTCCGTGTTGGTCACGTAGACAGGAGGTTATCTTCGGTCAGGTCACTGTAGGCCAAGAAGTCACGAGTTGCCACACCTAGTTCCCTAGGTAGTTTGGAGTGTGAAGTGGGTTCTGCTAACAGATAGCTCTCCATTAGCCAATTTGGGTGTGGGGTAGGCTGTCAATAGAATGATTCCTAACATAATTATTTTAGGAGGAAATTGGCTCCTAACAATTTCTTAAGCATAAAGCTTTTAAGACTTGAAAGTTTTGTGGCTTGCTTCCTAATATGTTGACCAGGCATTCTTTTGTTCAAAGAAAAAGGAAAGCTTGATTTTATGCCTTCCAGCCAAGAAAAGCCCTTTTATCTCTTCACAGACCAGTTAGACTACTACTGCTCTGTGGAGCTCAATGCTGGAATCGGCCAGTTTGCTCTATTGAATTTTTTCTTTTCTCAACTTTGTTCTAATTGTCCTTTGGGGAATAAACTACTTACTTCTTAACATCTCAAAGTTAAAAGGTCTAATATTGGAATTTATGAGGTGGTTGAAGATATCTTTTAGACTCCATGACCAAACTAAAATGAAGACTTTTTTTTACTGTAGGGGTAGTACACAATCCCTCTCCCTCTGCTGTATCCCCTAGTCTGTACCCAGCTTCTTTAAAGGTCTGGTTCAAAGCCACTGGTTTCTGCTACACTATCAATACTGGACCCTCACTGGGACTCGTCTTGGTTATTCTGTGTTGCCCTGTGTTATGGAGATCCTGCAGCTTTGGGACTGCAGGACTGACCCATTCATGTGCGTCAGCAGAGCACAGATGGGATTGGATGGAACTGACAGCCACAGTTTTATATGGGGAAGGTGTGATACTCTGACACACAAAGAAGGACTTGCTGTACTATGTGTATTGTTGTATATGTTAGGATAGTCAGTGAATATTTGTGGAATTGGACTTTGAAATTAGATAGGCATTAGATTTTAGGCTAGTACCCACTTTGCCTACAACAGAAAATGCAAACTGCTTATTTGAAGTATCCTATTCTGCCAGTGAACCAGGTAAGCAACCCTTCCACCTCCCAAGGGCTGTAATTACTGGCATGTATAAACATGCCTAATGTATTGACTGATGTAAAGATTTATTTACTCTTATTTTATGTGTATCACTGTTTTGTCTCCATGTGTAAAATGTAAGTGTGCCATTTGCATACAGTGTCAATGGAGGCCAGAAGAGGGTGTGAGATTCCTAAGAACTGGAGTTACAAATTGTCATTAGCTACCATATTGGTACTGGGAACCAAATACAGGTTCTGTACAATAGCAGCAAGTATTCTTAACTGCTGAGATTTCTCTTCAGCCTATAGCTGATTTTTAATAACCCAGCCCAGGCCATTTCTTAATTCTGCCTTTTTGCTCCTATTCTAGTTTTGTTTTTGAGTAATACATGTCTACCTTTTAAGACCAGCCCAGGGCTGGAGAGATGGCTCAAAGATTAAGAGGACTGACTGCTCTTCCTGAGGTCCTGAGTTCAATTTCCAGCAACTACATGGTAGCTTACATCTATCTATAATGATGTCTGGTGCCCTCTTCTAGCTTATGGGCATACACACAGGAAAAATACTATATACAAAATAAATAAAAAAGATCAGCCCAAGGCGCCTTATTTATTATTATTATTATTATTATTATTATTATTATTATTATTATTATTATCATCATCTCACTGAGGCATGGAACATGCTATGTATGTAGAGCTTGTGGAATGGGACAGGGTTTCTTTACCAAATGAATATATCATTTAGGTCCCTTCTTCAGTATACACCAGAGGCTCTCCCAAGAAACTGACTTTTAGTCAAGTTAGCTATGTATCCAGTTCCTTATTTCATAGTACCTATCCTCAGGGTCAGCAGAGATATCAGTGAAGTATATTCAATGATTGCAATAAAGTGGAATTGTGGCAGTCAATACCCTGCTGCTCCCCAATGGAAGTACAGACTCTATTGAGAATGCCAGAGTTCTAGGTTTGATCTCCATGTTGATGTAGTGAACAGTTCTCTGGTAATTAGCATGTTGACCCAAGAATGGGGATTGAGGTGTTGGACAGACCCTGTCTAGGCTTCTTCACTCTCCCCACTCCATAGTAAAGGCTGCCCAATAATCTGTCAACTGGAGAAGGGCCAGTTTGAGCAAATCCCTGTTCTGTGACTGTAAGGGAACCTCTCCTGAGAACCTGAATGATTCAGGCACAGCCACAGCTCAGCAGGAGGTCAGCTAGAGTCACTGCAAGAAACTGCATCATCCCTCACAAACTCGCTGGGGAAGTTAGAAATTTCCAAGGAAGAGGGAGAGAGAGAAAGAGAGGAGGTGGGGGGTACTCATGGTCTCAGCAAGTAGCAGCTTAGCAACAGCAACTGGTGGGCCATCGCTGGGGTCAGGGAGGGAGAAGCATCATCGTGACTGCTGGTCAGACTGCAGCCAGAATCCTGTGGACCAGGTTTCATTCTGGTCTCTCGCTCTTTATCTAGTCTTGCTTGCCTTGGTTTGGAGCTGTCTTTTCTCCTCAGTTACCTTCAGCACCATGGCACCATTGTAGCATGGCCACCACTCTGGCAGCCTTGCAGTCTGTGTGGTCTTAGAACAGTGGCCATGTGCTCCTTCCTGCTTGTCTAGTTGGTAAAGACTGAGCTGTCTCAGTCATGAGGGAGCTCCCTACAGCTAACCTGGATTGTGAAGTTAGCAGCCATCTGGGCATGGGGATGAGACAGGGGTCTCTTGACTCTTTTTAATTCAGTAATTCCTCGGATTTAGAAGTCCTCAGTTTATCGTGAATAACAGTAATCAGTGTGTAATGTAAAATTCAACAGAAATAAGTCGTTTTGTATAGATGAGTTCTCAATTTTTTACCTCACTGTTAACGTTTTGAATTGGTAGTCTGCCAGTATAGGACAAATAGGAGAAGAGTTTATTGCTTCTTCCTCCAGGTGAATGGTCACTTACAGAACATATTTATTGCGGGGGAGGGTATTTTGAGGCAGGGTTTCTCTGTTTAACAGCCTTGGCTGTCCTGGAACTCACATTGTAGACAGGCTGGCCTCAAATTTACACCCTGCCTCTATCTTCTAAGTGCTGGGATTAAAAGCATGCACCCCCAATGACCAGCTAGAACAATTAATTTTTTAAAAAAGATTGTTCTTACTTGATGCTACATTAGACCCTGAAGGGACCATAAACGTGTGCAATACACAGGCCTTCTCTTAAGAAGTGATCACTATGGTTAGCAGATGTGCATATGGGACTGGAGGCTCAATGAGAGAGTGGAGATTACATGTATAAAGCAATGCTGTGTGTGTGTTTGTGTTCGTGTTTGTTCCCAAGTCCCGAGGAGTTCTGAGAACAACTTAAGCTAATCTCTTTTCTTCCTACCATGTGGGTTCCATAAATCAATCATCAGGCATGGTGGTTAAGCACCATCTTGCTGCCCAGTAGGTATTTTAGATGGTAATCAAAGATGAGAGAATAATTTAAGGGGCCTTGGTTGTTTGTTCTTTTTTTTAGCTTTGGAGCCTGTCCTGGAACTCCCTTGGTAGACCAGGCTGGCCTCGAACTCACAGAGATCCACCTGCCTCTGCCTCCCGAGTGCTGGGATTACAGGCGTGCGCCACCACCGCCCGGCCTGGTTGTTTGTTCTTGAGATGCCTTCTCTCCCTATAGTTCAGGCTATCTAGAACTTAACTTGGAGCTCAGTCTGGCCTCGAACCCATGGTAGTCCTTCCGCTTTAGCTTCCCAAGTGCTGGGATTTAGAGGTGTGGCTCTGATTACAGCTTTAACTGTGATGAGTACCTGCAGAGAAAGATGGAAAATAAATAAATAAAATCTACTGAAAATTCTAATTGCTGTTCTCCTGTGAGAAGTGGGCTTTTGCTGCTGCTGTAAACCAGGGTCTCCCTGTGAGATGAGATTGGCCTTGAGCACGCTGGTTTGCTCCAGGGTGCAGATTACATGCATCTGCCCCATGGAGTAACTGGTTTTTGTTTTGTTGGTTTTATTGTTGTGGATTTTTTTTAAAGGCTGTACCTTAAAATTAAAATTTTAATAGCTTGTTTTGTTTTGTTTTGTTTTTGGAGTCAGTCTCTGTCCTGACTGTCCTGAAACTCATTACATATATAGGTTGGTCTGGAACTCACAGATAGCCTCCTGCCTCTGCCTCCCAAGTGTTAGGATAACAGGCGTGTGCCAAGTACCCTGTCCTGTATCTTAGCTCGTTTAGATCATTTGCTGTGTGACTGTAACTTTTTCAGAAAAGAGATTTAGTTTTGACATGGCTATTTTATGACCTTTCCTTAAAAGTTAAAATCTGAAGCCAGTAAGTATTTATGACGTGTACATTCTTCAGCTTTTAGACAATAGTAAAACAACTCGGGTTAATGTCTGTTCAGATGACTTTGATGAGTACAAGATGGTGAGTCGAGCTTGTAGGCAAGACCTTTTGTTTACCCCACTGAATATGTCTTACTGTTGTTATGAGCTAGAACTTAGAGCTGACTCTCAGATTGTTTCTTGTCTGGGGTTGTTTAGTGGATCATTAATTACATAACGATTTGCAAAACTCTCTTTATTCTGGGAAATGCTGCCGATAGTGCTCTAGTCGTTTGGGCCTCAGCCATTTATGCTTCAATTTACCAGAGATTATTTTCCTTTTAATAAGTAAGAAAGTAGCCATTTACATGAAATTAATATCTTCTGCCTGTGCTGCGGCTTTAGTTTTCTAATCAAAATATCAAATCTATTTTATGTGCCTGCAAAAAAAAAATACTTATATATTCTAGCTGCATGTATGTGTTCAGGCTCATGTTTCCAGACACCCTGTTTTGAAAACATCCCCATTTCTACCCTAGGTTGCATATGCTTTTCCATACAGTGAAATCCTCTGATAAATATTTCTCAATTAACATAAAGTTATTTTAAAAAATATGTGAGTGACAGTATTATCATACATTGAGTGAATGCTGCTAGGGTATAGATAATCATGTGTATGATACAGTTTGATGTAATCCTGACTGATTCCACAGTCTAATTATCTGTGAAGTGATCATGCAAACAAAACCAAGGAAAGGTCAGTGGAGCAAATTGTTTCCTATTGTGATTAATAACCCCCTGTGGGGCCTGGGCTAGCCACCACACTCAGGAGGGAGAAAGGTGGATCTCTGTGAGTTTGAGCCAGCCTGGTTTACATTGTAAATTCCTGGACAGCTTGGGCTAGGTAGAAAGACCCCGTCTCAAACAACAACAACAAACCTGCTATAGGTAATTAATAGGAAATCTGTGTGGCTCATGGTAAGGTGCTATTTCATACACACCCGTTCTGTAAACATTGTATACAAAAGAATTCACACTAAATAGAATCTTATTATTAATAAATCTTTGGCTTAATTTTTGCCTGCATTTTAACCTATTTGAACAAAGAGATAAAAGCAAATGAGTGATCCTTTTCTTTGTGGTAATATTATTATTTAGTTCTTGACATGACTTGGCGGTTTTACTTGAAGCAGCTGTCGCTACCTGCACAATTCTGGGCCCACGGCTCACCTTAGTGGTGTAGCTACTGAGAGATTGATTACCTTCACTCAGGCAGATAGCCCTTCACCTACCTCCTTTAGGCGCAGTTTAGGTGCAGTGAGGACAAGGTGGGCCCTGAAAGTTGAATTGATTTGGTAGGAAGAAATTTGTGGAATCAGATGGAGATCAGGGATAAGGTGTGTATCCAGAAGATTTTTATCAAAGAGTGTTTTAATAATCAGTTAGTGACAGGGTTGTATTATTTTTTAAAATATGTGCATTTCACAGACTAAATTTTTCTTAAATTTTCTTAATTATTTTAAGAAATTTTTTGAATTTCTTGAAATTTATTGAATTTATTGAAAATAATACCTATTCTGCTGGGCAGTGGTGGTGCAGGGCTTTAATCCAAGCACTCTGGGAGCAAAGGCGTGCTGACATCCCAGAGGTCAAGGCCAACCTGGTCTATAGAATGAGTTCCAGGACAGCCAGGGCTGTACAGAGAAACCCTGTCTTGAAAAAACAAGCAAACAAAACAAAACAAAAATGGAAAACAAAAAATGGAAGAAGCTACACAGTACAAAATGCCTGTTTAAATTCATTGTGTAGATTGGAATTACAGGCAAATATTTAACAGATTTGTATTTAAATTACCTCAGCTCTCAGTTTTCATTTAAGTAGACTTAATTGAAATGGGACATAATAATTATATATTTAAAATTTACATTCTTTTGAAAACTATTTTTTTAAATATTTATTTATTTATTATGTATACAATAGTCTATCTGTATGTATGTCTGCAAGACAGAAGAGGGCACCAGACCTCATTACAGATGGTTGTGAGCCAGTATGTGGTTGCTGGGAATTGAACTCAGAACCTTTGGAAGAGCAAGCAATGCTCTTAACCACTGAGCCATCTCTCCAGCCCCTGAAAACTATTTTTCTATCTGCATGCTAGTTACAAGTTTTTGTGTGTGTGCCTGGTGCGGAGTAAGGGGTCTTTGGGGTTTGGTTTGTTTTTCGTTTGTTTCTTCTTTTGTTGTTGTTTTTTCATTTCTTTTTTCTTTTTTCTTTTTTTTTTTTTTTTTTTTTTTTTGGAGAGAGGTTGTGTGTCAGGTGTAGACCAGGCTAGCATTAGTCTCACTCTGGAACAGAGACTGGCCTTAAACGGCTAAGCATCTTGTTGGCCACTTATTTTATTTTATTTTATTTTATTTTATTTTATTTTATTTTATTTTATTTTGAGACAAGACCTCAGTTACTCCAGGCTGACCTCACTGTGTAACCAAGCAGACCTCAAACTTTTGATCCTTTAGCCTCCACCTCCCCAACACTTCTGTAGGGCTTTCGTGACACTGCACGGATAGAACTCAGGACCTCGTGCATGCTTGCCAAGCTCTCCACCAGCTGAGCCCCATAACTTGTTTTTAAGGAGTATAGGAACTGACCGTTTCCCATGTAATGTGCCAACTTTCCACTGACTGTTGTGTTAAAAAAAAATGCAAGCCGGGCGGTGGTGGCGCACGCCTTTAATCCCAGCACTTGGGAGGCAGAGGCAGGCGGATCTCTGTGAGTTTGAGACCAGCCTGGTCTACA
>NW_004949119.1:2805724-2817880 GCF_000317375.1 Microtus ochrogaster
AAAAAAAAAAAAAAAAAAAAATGCAAGAAATATGAATGTAGGATTATATTATCTTACGTTTTTTTAATTGTGTATGGTTTCTTTGAGTGTAGTTTATCATATGATCTTGCTCTTCCACTCTTCCGTGCCATGGCTAATAGAAGGCCATGCGTGCTTTTTTCCCTAGCATATTTTGAGTGTTGCTGAAAGCTATGGATGTCTTATAGCATACATATAGTGTGCGGGGTTTAGTGTGGGCAGTGTGCACACAGGGAGCGGGGAGAGTGGGTCTTAAAGCATATGTATAGTGTGTGGGGTTTAGTGTGGGCAGTGTGCACACACACACCGAGACGGGGGAAAGTGTGTCTTTAAGGTCTCAGACCAGTGATTGTTACATTTTACAAATGTGGAAACGAAAAGCAAAATATGCAGATCCTTGGCTAAGTTCATACAACTAGAAAATTGTAGAGTTGAGAATCTAGCCAATGAGTCTGATTCCAAATTCTGTGCCTTTGAATTTCTTTACCATGCTGTGGTCCAATGATTAATTTAGAGTCTTTCAGTAAACTCTGCTACACAGAAGAAATCCGAGCTTTCTATAACCTGTTGTGTGGAGCTGGGGGGGGGGAGTTGCGTCCCGCCACCCGGCTAGCTTTACCCGAAATAATTACACAGAATCTGTATTCTTTTAAACACTGCTTAGCCTGGCGGTGGTGGCGCACGCCTTTAATCCCAGCACTTGGGAGGCAGGGGCAGGCGGATCTCTGTGAGTTCGAGGCCAGCCTGGTCTACAGAGCGAGTGCCAGGACAGGCTCCAAAGCTACAGAGAAACCCTGTCTCGAAAAAACAAAACAACAACAACAAAAAAAAAAAACCACTGCTTGGCCCATTAGTTCTAGCCTCTTATTGGCTAGCTCTTACATATTGATCTAACCCATTTTTAATAATCTGTGTAACACCACGAGCTGGTGGCTTACCAGGGAGATCTTAACCTGCGTCTGTGTCCAGTAGGAGAATCATGGTGACTGCCTGACTCGGCTTCTTTCTCCCAGAATTCTGTTCTGTCTACTCCGCCTACCTAATTTTCTGTCCTATCAGGCCAAGCAGTTTTCTTTATTAGTTAACCAATGAGAGCAACAGATAAGATACAAGACCCACCTCCATCAATAACCAAGATAATTGTGTTTTTTAAAACATAGTCTTGGGCTGGAGAGATGGCTCAGTGGTTAAGAGCACTGACTGCTCTTCTAGGGGTCCTGAGTTCAATTCCCAGCAACCACATGGTGGCTCACAGCCATCTATAGTGAGACCTGGCGCCCCCTTCTGGCATGTGGGCACACATGGAAGGAATGCTGTACACATAATAAATAAATAAGTCTTAAAAAAAATAAAACATAGTCTTTCAATAGAGTTGAAAGTATGCATACGTACACACAAGGAGGGGGAAGAGTGTGTCTTTCAGGTCTCAAACCAGTGATTGTTACATTTTACAGATGTGGAAACAAAAAGCAAAATATGCGGATCCTTGGCTATACAACTAGAAAATGGTAGAGTTTCGAATCTCATTGGAAAGAGGGAAGGAGGGAGGAAGAAGAGGGAGCGAGAATGAATGGAAGAGAATGTGAGCGAGAGAATAGGAACATCGAAGCATGGCAAAAAGGAAGACAAATATCTCGTGCTGTGAATCTTTCTGTTTCTCTTACAAGTGCTACCTGAGTGAGGGTGATTTGTTTATTGATCCCCCGTGTCTCATTGCTGGTGACACCAGGGAGCCATTTTTTAGAATAGACTGCCCATCTGTTCCTCCAGAACCCATGGATCCATGCCACTGTTGCTTGTCCGCTGGCATCAGAGCTGAGTCAGTGAGTTCCTCACACCAGGGAGAACAAACAGGCTCTTCTCCAAGTGTCTGTAAATCAGTCTTGTGACCATAACTAGAAACGCAACCTTCTTACACAGTTTGCAGCTCTCACGGACAACCCTCTGCTTACCCACCAGTTTTTTCCTGAGGAAATGCTCAGTGGATCTAATCATTGACTGTTATGCTGATGTTGGATTCTCTTCACACTCCAAATTTGGTGTGACTTGTGCTAACCCTGGTCCTTGGTTTATAGCATTACATGATGAGGCCAGTCCAGTCTTATAGGACATGTCACCTCTAAGGATCCTAGTACCTTCTTAGAAAAAGACAGCATAGAAATGCATAGCTCAGGCATAGAGACTTCCAGTTTTGCCCCTTGTGGGTGGATTTGACTTTTTTGTTGTTACAGATTAGTACCATTGTTTCAGTGGTTTTACAGTGGTCAAGGAGATGTAGGTCAGTACTCTATTTTGCCTGATAGTTTTGAGTTTGAGCAGATCTTGATTAATTCATGACCCTCAACTGTAAGGTGGATGTTCTGTATTGATTAGACCAATGCTCCTGGTTGTATGCAGTTAAAAAGGACTTGGTTGTGAAATACTCCTAAAGCTAAATCAATAAACTCCTGAAGCTGGTTTTCACTATAAATGTTAGTATTTTATTCCTCTTTCTAAATGAGAAAAGCTGCTAGGAATTTCTATGATCTGGCCTGTTAGCTGTGTGTGTCTTCAGGACAATCCCTGTTTAATCACTCCAGGTGAGTATAAATTATTCGTATGTACATCCTTACTAAAGATAACTGTGGCATAGTGGAGGCGATGATAAGGTTCCTTTGGAAAATTGTCATCTTTATTCTCACAACATGGATAGAGAACTTTGCTTAGAGTCTGTCTAAATACTAATAAAAGTTTCAAGACATGAATCCCCACAGTGTAAAAATGTCTAGAGTCTCTATGAACATGACCAGTAATTGCTAAGCAATTATCTGCACTGGCAGAGTGAATCATGAGAAAGCTTCCTGTTGCAGCACTTTCTGAACAGTGTTGAGTTTAGAATACTTTTCTGAGTTACTGTCCCGCTCTACAGTACAGACTTGACATGGATAATAGCAGTCTTTAGGAATCCCTAAGAAGTCCTCTATGGCTTCTGAGTCTAGGCCTTCTTTTTTTCCCCCCTTTTCTTGTCTTCTCTTCAGCTCCTAGATCTGTCTGCATGAAGTCTTACGATCTTCCTCAGCTCTTCTGGGTGGCTTCTATTCTCTCTTCTCCCGATCTCTCCCAGTCTGTGTATGTGGCTGCCGCGCTGGCCATGGATCCTCTCGTTCATCTCATCTGCTCAGATTTCCTCCTTCTCTCTCCACAGCTACTGTGAGCCTTCCCAACACACCATCTTTTTCTCAAAGCCTCTACTGTATTAAGCAGAAAATTTATGGCCTCCAAATTTGGCAGTTTAAGACTCTACACCCTTTTGTATCTTCCCCTGATATACTGCTTCCTACTTCCAGAACAATCCTTGTTGATCAGTTAAGTAGAACCTGAGACCTGACTCCCGTCCTTTGTTGTTTACAGCCATGCCTGTGGACCCACTGCTTAACTTCCCTGTGCCCCACGCTCTCCCCAGAAAGACGGAGGCTGTAGCAACATCTACTGCATTGGATTTTGGAAATCGTTTAAGCTTCTAATGCAGTAACTGTCCCGTGGTGAATGTACAATACACATTAGATATTATTATTGGGAGGTGAGAACAAAGTTTGCCCTCTGTTATACTTAATATGTGTACATGTATTTACATATATACACAAACCTCCATGGTTTTCATAGGAAAACACCCAGAATCATAATGTATGTAACTTTTTTAAAAATGAAGAAAAGTTTATATTCAAAACACAAAATGCAAAATACAAAATAAATGTAAACAAAGCACTTGTCTTTGAGGAGAGGGTTTGCCCAAAAGTATTCTGCCACTTTTTCCCCCTGATACTCCAATCTGATATTAGTGGTTTGGTTTCTTGAAAAGCACAAGAATACCTTAATGTGTTCATGGCACTTGCATATTTTTGGGTAGTGGTGGTAATATATTTTCCTTGGGAAAATTGTAAAAACATGCATTCATACAACCAAATTTAAGCAAGTGGAAGAGAGATTATTTTGTTTTTAAGAGGGTAGTGTAAAGGAGGGAACTCTAAAAACAGCTGTGGAATGGGACTGCAAGAAAGTATGCCATGAGTTTATAGACACGCCCCTTGAGATCCCACTTAGCTTCAGCCGTTAGTTCAGATGGCATGTTGCATTTGTTTTCTTGTTTTTGTTGCTTGTAAATATCCTGTTGCCTATTCATGCTGAAGGCAATCCAGGCTGGTTAGCTTATTATTAAAATAATGTAACAGGTTTGTATTGGTTATTCATATTTGAAAATGTTAAATGTAGATAAATCAATTTCAAATCGGTTACCTTTTATTTACCATGTATATATCATTTGAATGTTTATTTAAAAAATAAATTATTTTTATGTATATGGGTATATAAATGTGTGTGAGTGTATGCCTACATGTGTTTTTCAGTACCTATGGTGACCAGAAGAGGGCAGCAGATTCCCCGGGAGCTGTAGTTATAGGCAGTTGTGAACCCACCAACCTGAGTGTGGGGAACCAGTCTTGTGTTTTCTATAAGAGGAATGTTTGCTCTTAAGTGCTAAGCCATCTCTCTGGCCCCAGTGAGTGGTTTTTAGATAAGAAAATGGAATCTTTAAAAAATAGTAATAAATACACTGGGCATGAGGGCACAGCCTTCATGATTCCAGCCCTCGGGAGATAGAGACAGGAGGCGATGGAGACCAGAGGACCCAGAACTCAACAACAATTTTAGCTCCATCGTGAGTTTGAGGCCAACCTGAGATATATGAGACTCTACCTTGAAAACGTAAAAAATCAAAAAGATACTTAAAAATACAGCAGTATGATTTAGTCCATCCATGCTGAGGGAGGGGCGAGGAGGAGGAAGGAGGGAAGACTCTCGGGCCTTGTGACTTGATTTTTTCTTATTCCCGATGTCATCCCTCATAGCTTCAAGGCTGCCATTCTTCTCATGGGCATAAAAGTTATTTGAATTTACCCCATTTTCACGTTGTTCATGTGATTTAACGTGTTGCATATGTCATTCTAGGCTGCTTCACCAATGTTGGTTTTTAAAAAATAAAATTATTAGTGACATCATATAGGAGGGTGGCATGAAAGAGGTGGCAGCATTTTCCTGTTTTATGTTTGTAACTTTTATTTCTTGTGAAGTGTAGATTTATCCCTAGTGATACAAATTGCTGTTGTCTTTGGCAGGCACTAGAAGCAAGTCTATGTGAAATTATGTAATGTCTGAAAAGTTATATTCATGATTAATTGGCCTAAACTTAGAATGGTATTTGTGTGTGGAAAAAGGCAATCATGCTTTTTATTTGGCCATGGGTTAAAGTGCCCCTGCTCAGATTGGATTACCCTACAGGGCTTTTTGACTGAGAAATGTATGCTTAGCTTGATCTCTGAAAAGCGTGAATCCTTGCTTCCAAGCCAAGTGTGCTGGAATTCATACTGTAACCAAGGCCAGTCTTGAATAACTTCAAAAGCAATCAGTTCCACTCTGTCACCCCTTGGTTTGAAACAGCATGGTCATTCTGATAACCTCTGCAAGCACAGTCTGTCCAGACCTTGAATTGTCAACTCCTAGTTTCCAGTTCTTCCCAGCCCTGACCTTGACCCATAGGGTGCACGGCTCTATTTATTTGTCTAAGCTGGACTTTACAGGAGCTAGCAAAGCACTTTAAACAATGCCTCCTGGTGTGCCAACTTGAGAAATGGTGACATTCATTACTAACAATGCACTTGGGTCCTTGTATCTGTAGATTCTACAGTTCAATCCAGCCAACTACAGATAGAAAAGTTGGGGTGGGAGGACACTGCATCTGAACTGAATGTGTACAGAACCTCCATCCCCATCATTTTTCCCAGCCGCAGCATTTTTACTGTTAGGTATTGGAAGTCATTTAGAGAGAATTTACATCGTGCACTCGTATGCACATTGTGTGGCATATCATCCTGCAACAGGGACTAAATAAACATCCACAGATTGTGTGTTTGAAGGAGATCCTCAAGCCAGTCCCCACAATACCCCCAACAGCTGGACTGTAATAGTGAGCGTGAGACCTCAAGAGACGATAACGCAGTTGCTTAGAGCCTGACTGTTTGGGGAAAATTCATTTCGGTCTTCTTATCTGGAGAGTGGGGACCAGCGTACCCCGCTCTGGCGTCTTAGTATGTATGGAGTGCTCACCTGATCTTGTGCCCAGAGTTTGTATTCCTTTAAAATCTTCTGTTGCTTGATAGTTGCATACATTTATGTAATTACAGTAGTTTCCACTGCAGCTCCAGCTCCCCTCCTGCCAGAACCCTCTGGTCAGCAAGTCTCACTCCGGCTTTCCTGCCCTACGGTGTGTAGCTACTGATTCAGTTAGAATTCCCTGCCCTACCCTGGCTTGGAGATAATTTACTGGAGAAAAGGCTGCACCATTGAAGAAAATGACACTCCCTCCTCCAACAACTGCTCAGGCCCCATGTCTGCCTCCCATCCGGGATGTGTTATTGAGGAAGCCAGTCTTGTGCAGAGAAACACGGCCACAGCAAGTTCGTGAGTGCAGTGCCTGTGTCATGTCCAGAAGCCACTTTGCTGCTTATCTGCCCATGCTCTGGCTCTTACATTCTTTGCACCCCGTTTGTCTTGATGCACCCTGAGCAGTGGTTGAGTATTGGTTATTTTGGGACATGTAGATTTATACTTTGAGAGGGGTTAAGGCCATCTTATTCCATCCTAGACTTTAATCGTTTTGTTCCCCCCAGCTCTCTCTTCCTCCAACCAGTATGTGAGGGTCTCAGGTATCCTAGGCTGGCCTCCAAGTTCCTCTGTAACTGAAGATGACCTTGAACTCCTGATGACCCTTCTGCCTCTCACTGCCAAATGCTGGGATTACAGGGGTGTGTGTGTAGAGGCTAGGAATCAATTTAGGGTATCTTTCTTAATCACTGTTTACCTTTTGTTTTGTCTGTATCAGAGTCTCTCACTGAACCTGCAACTCAGTTACACTGCCCTGACCCGCAAGGAAGGTTTACCTGTCTACTTCCCCAGTACTGGCACAGCAGGCATGGGCCTCCATACCAAGCTTCTTCTGTGGGTGCTGAGGATCAAACTTGGGTAGTGGCACACGCCTTTATTAATCCCAGTACTAGGGAGGCAAAGGCAGGTGGATCTCAGGGTTCAAGGCCAGCCTGGTCTGCAGAGCGAGTTTCAGGACTGGCTCCAAAAAAACTACATAGAGAAACCCTGTCTCAAAAAAATGAAAAACAAAAACAAGAACTTGGGTCCTCATGTTTGGGTGGTCTTCACTTTTCTGACTAAGCCCCTCAGCTCTCCCAGCCCCACAGACAGGGTTTCTCTCTGTACCAGCTCTGCCTGTCCTAGAACTCTCTCTGTAGACCAGACTGGACTCAGAGATCCACCTGCTTCTCCTCCCTGAGTAATGGGATTAAATGCATATGCTGCCACTGCCTGGTGCCAGCCTATTTTTAAACTATCTATATTCTTAGTATTCAGATGTATGGGTCACAGACAGCTCCACCAATACTACCTGGGGACTTGTTTCAAAATGCAGGTTGTCAGGCTTTACCTTAGAATTGCAGAGTCAGAGTCTACAGTTTACACAAACTCAGGATTATATAGTAAAATGAGAATCAACTATTCCCAGAGTGATCTCAATCAATACTCTAGAGATGATGATCAGTTGTTCGCCAGAGTCCTGAAAAAGACACCTGGCAGGTAATTAGGAGGAAAGAAGAAAGAAAACTACGAGTCTTAGTTAGGGTTACTATTGCTGTGATAAAACACCATGACCAAAGCAACTTGGAGAGGAAAGAATTTATTTTGGTTATACTTCCACATCACAGTCCATGGAGAAAGGACTGGAAAACCTGAAGTAGCGTTTAAGAAAGGTACTAAAACTAGAGAAGAATTAGCAAATTGACTGGAAATAAAGACTGCATGAGACATGATTAGCTATATTTCTATATAGTAGCAACCATCACTCAGAATCCAAGACACTAGGCTGGCAAGGTAGCCAAGCAGGGAAAAGCATTTGCCACTTGAAGATGGTGACCTGAGTTCAGTTCCAGGAGACCATGTAAACATAGGAAATGACAACTAACTAAAAACTTGTCCTCTGACTGCTATATGTGCCCCAAGTCAATGTACATAATTTTAATAATATATATAATGTTTCTATGATATTCACCCCTCAACAATAAATGTTTTTAAAGAAACTTCTATTTACAGTAGCATCAAGCATCAGTAGCACAGAACTCATATAGGGCAGAGAGTGTAGCTTAGTGGTAGAGCGTGCACTTATGGGCTTGTACAAGGTCTTGGATTCAGTTCCCAGCATTTCCATAAACCATACATTCAAACATGCACACACATATATAAATTTGGTGAACAAATACATTATGTTAAAACAAATGGTTGCAATTGTCTAAAAACCTAAGTACATAAATGGACATCTATACCATGTTTTAGAAGACTCCAGTGGTGTCAAATAATATAGTCATTCCCCGGCCATCCTAGAACAATTTTACTAAGATTTTTTTTCTTAGAAATTAGTAAGCTCATTAACACAGTTCTGTGAACGTTACCCCACATCCCACCAAACATACAAAAATAAGTTACAAATGGTTCTTAGACTTTCTACAAAAAGCACCACCAGAAACTGGAAGACAACACAGAATAAAATCTTGCAAACTTTGGGTATAAAGTAGAAAAATTGATTAGTGGGATTACTTCAGAAATTAAATTCAAGCTGCGCGGTGGTGGCGCACGCCTTTAATCCCAACACTCGGGAGGCAGAGGCAGGCGGATCTCTGTGAGTTCGAGGCCAGCCTGGTCTACAAGAGCTAGTGCCAGGACAGGAACCAAAAACTATGGAGAAACCCTGTCTCGAAAAACAAAAAACAAAAAACAAAAAATTAAATTCAATAAATTATTTAAAATATGTGCGGTATGTTATTATACTCTTCATATACATGCATTATATATAGGGAAGAAATATCCAGTAAAGAATTCTTACATTAAGGCCTACATGCTGGGAAAAAGATAGATGCTCTAGGTTTGGCTTCTCAGTTGCAAGCACTGGGAAATACTTGAACTTGGGATCTTCCTCTTCTGCCCCTTGAATGCTGGGATTACAGGGGTGCATCAACACACCTGCCTTGTGCTTTGTGTATTCTAGGCCAGCATTCTACCAACTAAGCTAGAGCCCCAGCTGGACAGTCAGATTTTCTTTTGCTTAATTAATTTTGGTCTATAGATGCAATTAACCATTTCAGCTAAGGTTTTTATTTATTTATTTATTTTTAATTTTTTTTCACTTTTTGAGAGGGTTTCTCTGTGTAGTCCTGGCTGTCCTGTAGACCAGGCTGGTCTCAAACTTGGAGATTAGCCTACCTCTGCACCCCAAGTACTGGGATTAAAGGTGATTGCCACCTGGTCTAAGTTCATTTTAAACATTAAACTGTCTATATTTCGTTTTGTTATAGAGTTTTCAAGCTCTGTGGCAGTATCTCTTCCCACCATGAATTTTCCATTTTCCCCTTTTCAATTAGTCTGGTGAGACATTTCTGTGTGTTTAAACATTGTCTACCCTATAACCCAGCAGTTTCAGTCTGAGATATTTAGTCTGCAAAAATGAAAATGTATTTTCATATGTTTACAAAAATACTTGTAGGGGGGCTGGAGAGATGGCTCAGAGGGTAAGAGCATTGCCTGCTCTTCCAAAGGTCCTGAGTTCAATTCCCAGCAACCACATGGTGGCTCACAACCATCTGTTATGAGGTCTGGTGCCCTCTTCTGGCCTGCAGACATACACACAGACAGAACATTGTATACATAATAAATAAATAAATATTTTAAAAAAACAAAAATACTTGTATAAAACCGTCCATGCCTGTAATCCCAGCACTCAGGAGACTGAGACAGGATTATGCCTTTTAGGTCAGTCCAAGCTACTGGTGATACCTTGCCTAAAGATAAATAATTTTAAAAAAATACTTTCCTTTAAAAGGGATGTTTTTAACAGTTTTGTTTTAATTGTAAACTAATAATAAATACCAATTACTGGACTGTACTGTACTGGCACACACCTTTAATCCCAGCACTTGGAGGCAGAGGCAGGTGGATCGCTGTGAGATCAAGGCCAGGCTGGTCTACAGAGCGAGTTCCAGGACAGGCTTCAAAGCTACACAGAGAAAACCTGTCTCAAAAAACAAACAAACAAATAAATAAATGCCAATCAACTTTTGTGGCAATAGGTAGCTGTGTGGGACTGATACACTGCCTTTGCACTGAGGCAGATTCAGTAATTCTTTACAGTAAACACTACAAAGTAATGGAATAATGACTGATAAAAACATCAGTTTATGGAATCTCAAAAACATGGAACATGAAAGGAATTCTAAACAGAGAAATTCATACTGTCGAATTCCATTATACAAAATAAAATGTACCAAATTAATTTATTGTAAGAGAAATGAAAAGCAGTGGCTGTTAGGGACTGGAGAGATGGCTCAGCAGTTAAGAGCACTGACTGTTCTTCCAGAGGACATGGGTTCAATTCCCAGCACCCACATGGCAGCTTATAGCTATCTGTAACTACAGGGATCTAACACCTTCACACCAGTGCACACAAAGTAAGTTTAAGTAAATTATTGAAATAAAAGTAGTGGCTGCTAGTGAAAGTAGGAAAGTAGGGTAAGAAGTGGTAGACTTCTAGAAGTTCCAGACTTGTGTATTTTAATGAATCTTGATTGATGCAAAACTTGCTTTGCATTTCATTTTATGTAAAATATATGTGTGTGTGAGGGCGGTGGGGGGGGACTGGCTCTATGAATGTCCAGAGTGCTACACTTAAAAGTGATTATGTAGCCTGATGGGCATGGTGGCCCTCCTGTAATCCCTGGGAAGGCAGAATGTACTAAGGCATTGATTTAAAATTTCTGAAATTTTGCTTTTTTGTTGTTGTTGTTGTTCCTATTGTTTTACTGACCTTGTATACACTTTAAAGCTTCCAGGAAATTGAGCTAAATTCCTGACCTGGTGGGGAAGCTTGACCTGTGTGGTCTGTCTCTTCCTAGCCCTGCTGTACCTTTCTAGGGGAACTTGAGGGGCTTGAATGGCTCTCAGCCCCTGGCAGTGCTGTTGTGGCTCCAGAGTGATCTCTGGAACAAAGCATTAGAGGATCTGGAAGTTCCTCCACAATAGAGACCTAGGGGATAACGGTGCCACATACACGACAAGATCCAGGCTCTTGACATTTGGTTAGTAATTATCCAAGCAACTCTCTTGTCTCCCTGCTTATGAATACTGTAATTGAAAGGGCAGAGGAAATGAGGAAAACAAAAGCAGAATAGTCAGGGACTTGGAAATACTGTACATGATGATTTGTGTGCCCAAAGGACAATTGAGAATTAAGTGTGGTAATAGAATTACACTACTCTTATTGCTTTTGTGAGGACAAGCCCTTAGAGTACCAATTACACTTTAGCAAGTATACTTTGGATGCTAAAAACACACTGACCTTGGAGATCTCTGGATGTGAAGTACTGTTAATGATGGTGTTATAGAAAATGTCTAAAGCCAGGCCTGATGGCACATACCTTTAGTCCTAGTACTTGGGAGTTTGAGGCCAGCCTGGTCTACAGATTGAGTTTCAGGATAGCTAGGGCTACTCAGAGAAATCCTGTCTCAAAAAAAGAAAGGAAAGAAAGAAAATTGTTTAATGTGTGGCTTTTCTAAACTGTTAGTGATCTGCCTACCTCACTTTTGCATTCTGTTTCCTGCTTTGGGCATTATTTATTGGGTACAACTGCATTGAGTGGTGCACATTTCCCTTTGTTATGGAGCATGTCTGTATTTAGTTCCCATCATACCTAGGCAAGGTTGAGGACCACATCTAGATTAAAGTGGATGCCTCAGGGCAGTTTAGAGCAAATGCAGAGGCTGTCCTTTTCTCTGACAGATAGGCAACTCCATTGCATGTCTTCTTATGTGTGATGTAATGATTCTTTAACTTATCCATTGCTACTGTGTTCTAGTTTTACTTAGGAATAATTTTCAAAAGTTAGTACCAGTGTTTACTTTTTTATGCCTTATTTTAGTGAGTGGTGTGTGTGTGTGTGTGAGAGAGAGAGAGAGAGAGAGAGAGAGAGAGAGAGAGAGAGCGCGAGAGAGAGCGCG
>NW_004949119.1:2817980-2834504 GCF_000317375.1 Microtus ochrogaster
GCGAGCGCGCTGTGCAGGTACATATATATGCATAAGCATGTAGGTGTCAGAGGATAACCTCAGCTGTCATCTGCAGAAATGCTGTCCTCTTCCTTTGAAACAGTCTTTCATTGGTTTGGCGCTCACCAATTAGGCTAAACTGGCTGATCAGCAGCACACTTTAAGAATTCTCTCCATTTCCCCAGGCAAATGCCACCATAACCCACTTCATTTTTATGTGGGCTCTGGGAGTCAAACTTGTGCTTGTGAGGTGCTTTACTGTCAACCCCCAGTCCCTTGTGTCACTTTAAGGCAGGATTTCTCTATTTCTCTGTTGTCTTCTTCTTTATTGTTTTTGTTTGTTTTGACATTGACTCTCACTCTATAGCCCAGACCAGACTTAAACTCTTCGAGGTCCTTCTCATTCTGGATTGCAGGTGGGAGTGAGTCATTAGTCCCTACTTCCTGACAGTTTTCTTGTTTTTAATTGATGATTTCAAAGCCTGGGCTTGCTTTTGCCAACACTCTTTAAACACTGAAGCTGGGAATCACTTGGGAGGTACTCAATTTTTTTTTTAAGCAAAAACTAAAGATTTGTGATACTTGAATGCAAGTTGATTTGAACATTCTGTTTTTATAAATCTCAAGTTTATAGTGCTAATATAATATAATGTAGGGTTTATAGTTGTAATATTGTGACGTGCTCGCCAACATGAACAGTTTGTAAATCCTCAACAGTCTTCCTGTAACTGTGTGTCGGATTTCCAGCTGTGTTGACTCAGACTTTGATCCCTCTTAGGAAGATAAATGCAGTATCTGCAGTTTCTAATGGCAGGGGTGGAAGAGAGCTGTTCAGATGCAATCTTAAAAGCCAGGGCCCTGTCCAGATAAGAAATTGAAGGCCCTGGGGAAACTAATTATTTCGTTGTCATTTTTTTTCAAAATGTGCCGGCTTCATCTAGCAGTGAAGGGTTTTGTTAAGCTCAGTGTACAGATTTAGGTTTGTTTTCTTCCAGTAGAATCACTCTCCTTAATCAGTATGCTTATAAATGGTACACCTGCCTAATTAGAACAAGTTCTAGACTCCAGAACACAGTGTGAGCATTTCAATTAGCTCTACATAATTGGCAAGCAGGCTGATGTTCTTTGGAGAGTGTCCCCTCACTTCTCATTTCTTTGTGACTGAGCTTTTATTGTTTTACTTCTAAAGCCTCCTTTGATCATGGGCATTTCCCTGTACTATGTGGTCATTAATATGGGTTTGCTTTGAAATGAAAGAAAAAGTGATAATATTTTATGCATATATGCAGAAATACGTTAAATTTTTTTTAACTAAGCTTTTTTTAAAAAAAAAAAAAACCGAGACCATTTATCATTGCCACAAGGAGCTAAAATACAACCATCATAATCAAGATCTCCCCATCTTACCCACAATAAGTCCTTGCACTCAGAACGATAAAAAGCCCAGTCCGCAGAGCCGGTGGGGATGATACACTGCTCCACTGCTTTCTCACAGAAGCAATTGCCCACCACGGAGCGTAACGAGCAAGAGATGTGGGACAGTGGAGAGTAAAATTAAGATGAAATAGTTGCCTGGGTAACAGCTTGTAGTAAGTGTATCTCCAATTACCTTCTGGAAAAAAAATTACTTAGCATCTACTCAGGTCCAAAGTCATGAATTGCAAGGGAAGACTGAAGATTTTAGTAAAAGGGTATATAAACAGAGTAAATGATGCTGAGCATGTCGTCAACGGAGTTCTTTTCTGCCTAGAAGGATTTCAAGCAGACCCCTCTGCTTTGATGGATGCTGGGCTCCAAACCTGCTTGCTGAGCAGTGGCTGCACTGACCACAGTCACTGACCCATGGCAGCATGATAAGCTCAGAAGAAAGAAGATGCTTTAGATCATCACAGGAAGTCCCAACTTTTAGACTTTGTGTGTTCCCAAAGATTACGTTAAGCAGTTTGCTGTAACACATAATCCCAAGTATGCATGATCTGTGTCCTAATTAGGACTTATCTTTATCAATTATTGCAGACATCAGTTGAGTAAGTGGCTAAGCGGCAAGAAATGAAGTTTAGTTTTTATTAGATAAATGTCACATTGAGTACTGGAGTGGCAGAAAAGGATGTTAATAAGTTATTCTAAATAACAGAAGTATTTTTAACCTGTGTTCTCACTGTACTGTCTATAATAAAGTTCTGGACAATAACATATTATCAGTCATAAGGTACCATAAAGTACCATAAAGTACTTTTAAAATAGATTGATTCATTTTAGTTCCAGTACTTGGGAGGCAGAGTCTGTCGTATCTCTGTGAGTTCAAGACCAGCCAGGGCTACATAGACTGTATCTCGATAGATGATGGATGGATGGATGGACAGACGGACGGACAGACGGACAGATGGACAGATGGATGGACGGATGCTAGGTGAATAGGTAGATATGATCCCAGCTCTCAGAACCAGGAGGATCAGGAATTTAAGGCCAGTCTCAACTATATAGGGAGATGAAGACAGCAGCGTCAGATATGAGATGAGGCCTCAAATACAGAAAAGGGTGGAAGGTTACACTTGCCGTACAGTTTTCTGCTGTCATTGTGGTGTTTCCATCTCACTTGACTTCTTTGTTTTTCCTTTTTTACTTGTCCTCATTGTTGAGAGATGAAGGTGATGTGTGTAGAGGGATGGTTCGCCACTGCTAGATACTGGTAGTCAGCCTTACTTCATAGGTGTGTATTATATGTTCAGATGTGATTTCAGTAGTTTTGTGCATGTATGCAATGTGTTTTGATGATATCCAACCTAGGTTCCCCCTGCTTATTCTCTCCGGGTCCCCACAATACCATTCTCCCCTTCATGTCCAAATTGATATTCTATAAAACTGTAGTGGATAATTTTAGATGAGCCCTAAAACTTAGTATTTATGATAACTTTCCTCCAGGTGGTTTTACAACCTTTGGTTTTGTTTTGTCAGATTATGCCCAGGGAAGTATATGAGAAACATAGCTCTCTTATGTGTCAGAGTAAGATAAGTAAATTAGCCTTCAAGAGATGATGAACTCACTTCACTGTTGATGGAAGTATAATTATATACATGATTATATATTTTATATAATAAATTATATATGTCATTATATATATGAAAATAAACTATTATGGTCAGCATTTTGAGACCTGTTGAATTAAAGGAACAGTTTTCAGACTCACAGATTTGTTCATTCATTGATTCACCAAACTATACTTTGTGTCATTCCTATTACGAAGATGCTTAAGGTTGAGTAATAGAAGCAAAATAAATCAGCCCGATGATATATCATTACATAGAGGTCAGTGCTCAGAAGCAAGGCAGTCAAAGTATGGACAGTTCTAGACCAGGCCAGTAAATCATTTTAGAGACGGTGGACAAGGCAGCCCATCTGATAATGTGGTACCTAAACCAAACTCCAAACGATCCATAGAGTGACATGTCAAGGAGGGCTTGGAGTCGTCTGGCCAGAATCCTTGTGTAATAATTCTCATGTGTCCTGTGGAGGAGGTCGGAGGGCGTCGTTTAACTTTCCTGAGAAACAGGCTGGCAGCTCCAGGCCTGCTGGAGTATACCAGAGATACACTTGGGCAAAGAAGTGGTGGGCAGAAAGCAGACCCACACTTCAGACTTCAGCACCGTCTTGAGAAAAGGCATGGATAAGAGTACCGAGGAAAAGTCTTCGATGATCAGGGCGAGATTCCGAGAAGCAGTGAGTCATCTGGGCATGTTGACATATTCTACAATGAATTGCTTCCACGTAGTGGGCATGAATTTATATTCATGCTTGGTTTTTTTTGTTTTCATTAACATTTTAAATTTGTTTCTATGTTCTTTATGTTTGTTTTCTTCTGCTGACATCTTTGTTTTCTTTTACTTTGAATTTTCCTTTATTAATAGCTAAAAATGTCTTGGCTTTTGCTGAGGTGCTCTCTGCCTTGTTCCTGTGGCTGCCGATCAGGTAGTTCTTTTAAAAGAAATCTTGCAAAATTAATATTCATCAAAGAATCTGAGCATCAGATTCTTTCATAAAATAATTTAAAATTCCGTAACACTTATTAAGGGCTTAAAGCTGTTAAGTCTTTATAACCGGAGTGAATTGGGCACTAATTAAGACAATATTTGAGTTAGATTTAAACAGTACTTACCATGCTCAGTCACATTTGAGCTTTCAACCACTCTAGAGCTGGACAACATGAAGACATTGTGTACTTCCACAGGTGATGAACTCTAGGCTCAAGGGACATGTTGAAATCTCAGTCTTTTCCATCATGGAAGTCTAAGTGTATACACGCCGAGTGTGGGACTGTTCCATTTGTAAGACTGGGGTCAACAGGATTGTGTTCTAATCGTCTCAAGGACATCTGAGATGGTTCAGATCCACAGGGGTTAGAAGGAGCTGATATATCCCTGATTGTGTACATAGGCTGAAGAAGTAGCTTGCAATAGCCCCTTCACCCATGCACGCTCATGCACACCCACAAGCACACACATAGAGTCTTATCTGTCATTGCAGGAAGAGGATGTGAGCTGGCTACCTCTGGCTCTGCTCTAGTTTATAAACTTGCATTTATTTTTGTCTGAGACCTTAGACTAACAAGAGTAACAAACATAAAACATATAGTTTCCATCAGGGCAGAGACAAGTCATCATGACTGAAAATAAAGCTTCTCACATGTGTGGTCACATGTTCTGGAAGAGTGTTTCCTCAGAATGAGCTGTTTTATTTTTAGATCAGAAGTTCCAAAGATTCTCAAATGTTTTGGATACGGTATTCTCAATAAAATATTAGAACAGAGAAAGCCCACAGCAGTTATCCATAGAGCCCTGGAGACGCCGGGTCTGGAAAGAACTTTGAGGAGCTCTAGATGCTCAGCTTGAGTGTGGTGATTCTTTCACTATTCTGTCCTGACATGGCCATCTCCCCTCCTCATTTCAGGCAGCTCTTGTCCCTCAAAAGTCAATCTGTCAACAGAATCTCGGACCCCATTTGTCTGAGGTACCAAGAGCACGCAGTTGTCTAGAGATAGAAGGGGAAATGTCAGTTGCCAGGGCCCAGGAGAGAGCAACAAGCATAGAATAGCAGTTTGGGAAGACGGAAAGTAATGTACAAATGGATGGTAATGATGTTTCCCAGGATTATGAATGTTGTCACTGAAGGCACCTTTACAGTTTGTTAAACTGGTAAATTTTTTGTTACACATATGCTTGTGGATATGTTTATCTTTATGTGTATATGTACATGTGCATGCAATGAGCTCATACCACAGGCTGCTTGTGACAGTCAGAGGACAACCTTGGATCATTAACTTCCACTGTGTGTACAGTTGTGTGCCGTGATGTATGTGTGGAGGTTAGAGAACAACCTGTGGGAGTCAGTTCTGTCTGCCATGTAGCTTTCTGTGATGAACTCGGGTTGGCAAGCTTGGCATGGAGTGCTTTTTTACCCGCTGAGCCATCTCACCGACAGACACAGGCTTTGTTAGCTGTGTATGTCAGACCAGCTGACCGTGAGCTTTTGGGAATTCTCCTGTTTCTGCCTCCCATCTTACTGTACCAGCAGATAGCTTCTTGGTTTTACGTGGATTCTAGGGATTTAAACTGAGACCCTCACAGTTGCACAGCAAACATTTTACCCATGGGCTGTCTCCCCAGCCCTTACATTACATGTATTGTACCATGATTTTAAGAAGAGTGTTAATGACAGGGACAGCAATTGTAGGTCTTTTTGCTAGATAGTAACATTTTTCTTTTCAGCTTCAGTTGGTCTGTGTTTTGTACACTGGAGTCACTAAGATAAAATCTAACCCTTCTACCTGCATGAAAATACCCAGCTTGCCACCTTCAAACTTTAAGGATAAACAGCCTCAGTTCCTTCATAATTTTTGCTTGTTTATGAGACAGGTTATTTTTGTGTATCCCTGGCTGTTCTAAAACTTAGTATGTAGAACAGGCTGACCTCAGACTCACAGAGATTCCTCTGCCTCTGCCTCCTTAGTGCTGGAATTAAAGTCATGCACTACCATGCCCAGCTTACTTACAATTTTTTTATTTTTACACTTAACATCATGATCAAGAGAAAGGCCTCCCTTAGGAGGTTGGTGTTATGGCCTGTCCTGTTTCTTTAAGAGATGAGTCCTATCCACTTCCTCCCCCAATCCTCCCCTGAGGCAGGCAGATCTTCCTTCATTCCTGTAGCCTGAGCCCCTTCCTTTCCATCTCTCTCCCAAAGAGGTAGCTACTGCTGTGGCTCCTGTCCCCCCCAACTCTTTCTGCTGTCTCTTTCTCCTTGTTCCTCCTTCTCGCCTTTTTTCTCTCCCCTTTCCTTTCCATAACCCACTAAATAAATATCACACTTCATGGCATTCTATCTGTCTCGGTCTCTCACCCACCACATGGCTCCCTGCCTGGGACTTGCTGCTCTTTGTGGCCTGCTGTCTGCTGCTGCCACTCAAGGAATATTGCAGGGCCTGCCAGGCTCCAGATTTTGTGGACTAAGAAATCTTTAGGAAGACAAGCCTACCTTGACTTGGGCAGCTAGACTGTCAATTCCAACAATTCTGTCCATGTCTGGAGATCTTCAGTTTAAATGAAAGGCACTTTTGCCCAGTGGTTAGCTCTTGGCAGTTGAAACGAACTGCAGATGGATGTTGTTCTGTGCCCATTTGTCTTCTGTCTTCTTTGGATGAAATAGAGGGTTGCTGCTAGGAGCCAACCTGTCTCTTTTTTGTTATGAAAAGTGTTTTAATAATTTAATTTAATAATTTTTTTAAAAAAATATTTATTTATTTATTATGTATACAATGTTCTGTCTGTGTGTATGCCTGCTGGCCAGAAGAGGGCACCAGACCTCATTACAGATGGTTGTGAGCCACCATGTGGTTGCTGGGAATTGAACTCAGGACCTTTGGAAGAGCAGGCACTGCTCTTAACCTCTGAGCCAGCTCTCCAGCCCTTAATTTAATAATTTTAATAATTAAATATTTAAATGCCATGTTCTCCAGATCTCTGAGCAGTTGAGCTACAACTGCAGTATAGAATCTGCCTGGAGAACTGGGTCCAAGATTGACTGTACTGGCTCTCAACTTAATAGGTAAAGCAGGGTTGGATTAAATATAAAGTATTTTTGTAAGAGACTTAAAAGTACATAACAGTTTAAAACATGAGACTTGTTGCTTTGTAGTCTGGAATGAGATACAATGAATAGACAATTATAACATGTAACAGTAAAGATAGGTGCATTTTAAGTTACATATATGAACAGACATACAGAGTGAACAGTGTAATGATCTGTTCTGTCCCTTTAAGAGAGAAGTCCCACCCCTCCCTTCCCTGTCAATCAAGGCAGGCAGATCTTCCTTCCTGTCTGCAGGGAGTTTTTCCTTTTCACTCTCTCTCCCAAAGAGGTAGCTGCTGCCATGGCTCTTCTCCCCTACCCCCCACCTCTCTGCTCTCCTCTCTTCCCCTCTCCCCTTTATAACCTACTAAATAAATACCCAACCTCACTTTTCATGGCATGCCTATTCGTCTGTCTTTCACCCACCATGTGGCTCCCAGCCTGGGATCCACGGCCCCTCATGGCCTATGGACCACTCAGGGGAAGCACTATCTTACTCAGACCCTAACAGTTAGACAGAATGGCACATACCTGCAACTGTAACACTCAGGAACCTGAGACAGTAGGCTAGTGAGTTTGGTGCAGTGTGAGCTACATGAAGAGTTTAAGGACAGTCGAGCAAATGTAGAGTATGTGGAGCATGCACATTGCAGTTACCTGGTGAACTCCACATCTATGTCACCTATTCCTTCTGCCTCCCTTTTAACTTAATTTTAAAGAAAGTGGGTCATTTGTCCACTGTGATTGTGGTGCTAACATCTCCTCTCTCTGTAGATTAATATGTTCACCTGTCATCTGTGTTTCCTGTGAACTGGTGATTGGACAGAAGTGTTGCACATTTCCAATTAGTCTTAATAATAAAAACCCAGAGTCAGATATAAGGGTTAATGCTGAAAGATCAGAGAAGCAGAGCAGCCAGTCACTCGTTCTTACCTGTACTGAATCTTCAGACCGAATGGGCAATCCTGTCCCTATGAATCCTCACACTAAATGCCGTGAGCTCTTGTCTGCTCTACCTTATATTCCTGTCTCCACTCAGCTCTATCACTCCTGTCTCTACCTCTCTACTGCGTGGGTTAAAGGTGTGTGACTCTCAAATACTGAGATTAAAGGTGTGAGCCACCACTGCCTGGCTGATTCTCTTTTAGACTAGATCAATCTAGCCTAGGTTGGCCTTGAACTCACAGAGATCTGACTGCATTTGTCTCCTGGGTGCTGGGATTAAAGGTGTGTACCACCACTGCTTGACCTCTGGCTAACTAGTGGCTTAGTTCCACACTCTGATCTTCAGGCAATCTTTATTTGTTAAAGTAAAACAAAATATCACCACATAGAGGACGCCAGGTATGCTTATAATCCAGCTGTATAATTTGTTCTGGACTTCTTCTGAGAGCAGAGGATTCTCCCCCCCCCCCCCATATTTTTGGGTGAAAAAAGTTATAAACAGCAGAAATAATAATGGAAGGAATCACGTGGGATGCCTGCACGCCTTTCATTTCAGTGGCTGCCTGTGGGCACTCTGCTGTATAACCACAGCATGTTTAGGTGTCGTGGAGATTTTAGGATCATTGGAGAGTTACAGATATACCATAGCACTTCTGTATTATTAATTAAATTTATTTGTTTATTTTTCCAAATGAACTACAGTTTTCCCTCCTCCCACCCCAAACCCCTAACCCCCAAATCCACTCCTCAGTTTTTGTTCAGAATGGGACAGGCCTCCCATAGGTGTCAACAAAGCATGGCACATCGAGTTGAAGTAGGACTAAGCTCCTCCCCTTGGGTAAGGCTGAACTAGTCAACCCAGTATGAGGAAGCCAGCCAAAGCAATTAGGGTCAGGCCCTGCTTTCACCACTAGGAGTATCACAAGTAGATCAAGGTATACAACTATCACACATATGTAGAGGGCCTAGGTCCATCCCATGCAGGCTCCCTAGCTGTTAGTCCAGAGTCTGTGAGTGCCTGTGAACCCAGGTAGTTATTTCTGTGGGTTCCTTTGTGGCGACCTTGACCAGGAGGAAGGTTCACACAGTCCTTCTGCCCTCCCTTCAGTAGGATTCCCTGAGCTTGCCCCAGTGCTTGGCTGTGGATCTCTGCATCTCTTTTTGTCAGTCTTTAGATGAAGGCTCTCTGAGGACAATTGGGATAGTTACTGATCTGATTACAGGAGATGGCCAGTTCAGGCTACCTATGAGGAAAGAGACCTCTGGGTGGGAGGGAGCATTTTGGGGCCAGGTAGAAACCCGCTGTAAGGGAAACCCCACAAATCTACAAGATGACCCCAGCTAAGATACCATAACACCTCCAAGTCTTTGCTCACATCTCTCTGGAACTGTCATTGTTTCCCATGGTCCAACATGATCATAATATGTCCACTTAAGAAATTCATATCTGGCTTTTGCATTACTTTGATATTTAGTGCATATTCCCCTAATTATACCAGTAAAACAATTGGTGCTAAGTAAATGATGGCTCATAGTTAAGAGCCCTTGGTACCTGGAGGTCATGTGGTGGCTCACAACTTTCTATAACTAGTTACAGGGGACCTAGCACCCTCTTCTGGCCTCTGAAAGCACTACGCATACACATGTTGCACATGCATGCATGCAGGCAAAGACTCATCGACATAAATAAATAAATTTTTTAAATCAGCAATTCCGCCACGGATTGTGGATTATATTTCATTGCCATGAGCTTTACGTCTCACATGACTTCATTCTTTTTTTTAATTTTTATTTTATTTTATTTTGGTCTTTTGGTTTTTTGAGACAGGGTTTCATTGTAGTTCTAGAGCTTGTCCTAGAACTAGCTCTTGTAGACCAGGCTGGCCTCGAACTCACAGAGATCCGACTGCCTCTGCCACTCGAGTGCTGGGATTAAAGGCGTGCGCCACCACCGCCCTGCATGACTTACAGTCTTTAAGAGTCCAGACAAGTTTTTTATAAAGAAGTTTTCAATTTTAATTTGCCTGGTTGTTTTTCTTCCTGGTAGATTCACCAAGAATGACATGGGCACTGCTCTGCATTTTATGGAAACACTGGGAGGCACATGGTGCTAGTTCAGTATTCCGTTGTAATTAGTTACAATGTAACATTATAGTGGTACTTTTAAGTTCTTTTAAATCATGCTAGTGGTGCTTGAAGAGATGATGAACACCTTAAAAACATGTTGCTCCTGGTAGGAACAGAATTTTTAGGAATCTGTTTTTCTGAGAGAGGAGTGGAGATGGGTAGTGAAGCTGAGAAATGGGCCCTCGGGGCACAACACAGACGTGGGTTCCAGTCCACATCTCTACTTGAACCTGTGCAAGTTTAGAGAACTCACCTAGCCCCTCAGACCCTCAGTTCCTCTTTAAAGCAGGCACAATGCCATCTATCTTGCCTGGTCAAGGTAAGTAAGTGAGGTAGCAGTGGAAGGAGGGCCTCCGGCTTCCCCACTGTCTCAGAGCCATTGCTCAGCAAAGGGGGAGCGAGGCCAGAGAGGTGCTTACAGAGCAGAGTGTGCTTGTCCCTTTTTACCTTCACATCTCACCGCAGTGTTGTCCTCAGGGTTACTGTTAATTTGGCATTACCAGACGTTGAAGAAAATGTGGCCAACAAGTTGGATGCCTTTATGACATTTCTTTTGCTTTGTTTCTTTCAGATATTTATTTCATTTACTACTGTATTGTGTGTGTGCTGCACATATATTCTAGAAGTCGGAAGACAACAAATTTTGAGTCAGTTTTCCCCTCATATCTATTAATGAGGTTTCCCAGGATTGACCTCAGACCACCAGGCTTCTGTAGCAAGCACTACCCACTAAGATGACTATGTGGCTCTTCCCACCCCCCTTGAGATGTCAAAAAAAAAATTAAGAATTTTCAGTTAAAATCGGGTGTTTTGAATTTTGTTTTCTTATGAGGGGGGTGTTGAGAGAGTTTTACTGTGTAGCACAGCCTGGCCTTGAAATTATTTCAATTCTGCCTCCGATTCCAAAATGCTGGGGTATATGCCACCACGATCAACTTGGGCTTCTGTTTTCAAACTTCTTAAAATATTACTTATCTTTAGTAGATCTTGTGGAATCAAACTGCTATTTACCTAGACCGCTTTCTGACTGCAATCCATTTTACTTTAAGGGATTATTTTTTTTTTAAAAAAACAGTTTATATGCAGTCTGAGAATAGTGAATAAAAATAATTCGGTGACCCATTTACATGCATTACTGTAAAGTTTCATTTCATACAAGTGACAATTTTTTAAAGTTAATTAGACTCTGCTACACTGAGGTTAGCAAAAAAGTGCTTTGAATTATCAATAATTCAGCAGGGCAGACATTTCTGTGTAATACAGTGGTTGTAGAATATTGTGAGATAGTTATCCTTAAAATAAATGGTTCTGAGCATACATCAGCATGGTGGGCTTCACTTGAATGTGGCTTGAAGTGATAGCATCTCTGCTTCTATTATTGGGCAGGGTATGGGGCATCAGTCTTTCTGACCATGAACTACTAGCAACCTTTGTCCTTTGTGTTACCTTTAGTTAAAAACGAAAAGTGAGCATGAAAGCTGGCTGGTGGCCATGTCTCCCTTTCAGCTAAAAATGCATCTGGGAAAGAAAAATGAAGCTGCAGATTTGGATTTATTTCATTGTATGAATGATATGTGACATTTTGTAAATTATTTATCACTGCAAGGGTGGCGGCAGTGGCTTGAACATTGTTCTATCAAATGAAAGCAAGAATCCCATTAGTACAAAGACTGTGCTTTAGCCAGAATCTATCAGGGGAATGTTGTCACTTTAAAACCAGATTGTTCTTTTAATTGCTATTTAAAGGAACAAAAGTGTTCCCTAGGTACTGCAGCTGAGCAGTTGCAAGTAATAACTATGGATCTATAATTATGCAGCGCTGATTATCTGGCATTTAAAGACTGTGGCTGGAGTCGGTGACCAATTTGTTGTAGCCTGTCTTTTTTTTTTTTTTTTTTTGGTTTTTCTAGTACAGAATGCTTCACACTGTGCCTTTTTAACAGGGCTACAAAAATACATTTGTAAAGCTACCTCAGAAAGTAAAACATGTGCATATTAATAGAACAAATTAAGCTGAAAATAAGAGCTGGATAACGAAGACTCCTATTGTAAATGAGAATCACAGTCATATTAGACAAGTTTAGGAATGCTTGGTCATAAGCTGAGGTCTTGACTTTCATGGCAATGTTGTTAGAGGAGCCAAGACATTTGTTCACTCATTAGAACCATTCAAAATAGTATCTTAAAGAAGTGCTTGATTTCTCTTTTTAACTGGCAGCTGCTTATTTATTCTGCCAGCAAACATATTTTGAGTGCCTACTGTGAGCCAGGCTAAGTATTAGGCATTTGGGATTGAATAGTTGCCCAAATGAGGGTCATTCTGTGCTGCTGTAGACTCAGAGAACTACATCTAACACAATCCTGTTTGTGACTTACGTATAAAAGCATTGGTGATTCTGTTGAGTTTTCTTGCTCTGAATTTTTGATTCATGAGATTCAGTATAAAGACTTCATAGTAACATTCAGAGAGCTAGCAGACAACATGTGTGAAGGCTTGGGATGTGCAATAAAATTTTAGTATTTTCCCAGTTTTGATAATGTAACCAGATCTGTAGGCACAGTCAACTGCATTCATATGATGGAAAGGCCTGCCCTGCTGGCAGTGGTAAACAACGGGAGACACAGTGTATGTAAATCTACACTCTGTTCAAAGCAATTGCCATAGAGAGTTAAAGGGTGCCAGGGGGTAGACAAATGTTTTGTTGTTTCTTTTATAAAGTGGGAATGTCAGAGATTGAGGGTTTATCTCCTTTGAAGCCCTTGGTGCCAGAGAGGCTTTGTTAATAGTCTTTTTGATCTTCTCAGGTCCACAGAATTTTAGTTCCTGCGCATTCTCTGTTCATGTGCCATCTAAAACATACATTTCATGTCTAGTGTTTAAAGGTGAATAATTAGGATACTTGATAACGTTTAGTCAAATAACCTCACTTAATTAACTGGATGATACCCATGGTCTTTAATGTGAACAGATGAATCCGTTTATTGTAGGCTTACAGATTATCGGAACATTAGGGTCGCAGATGGATTCTTAGTGTTCATTCTGAAGGCTCTAGGGTATTTGAAGGTAGTAGGTATCACTGAATTCATAAAAGTTACTTCTGAATCTAATGCTACATTTAAATGTATTTAGATATTGCTTTGCTACCAAATAATTTATGATGATTATTTTTAGAAGGTATTAATTTAAATGCTTATTTTCAGTGTTTCCTTAAATATTTTAAGAAGTTTTCAAATATTGTTTTATTTAAGAAGTTTTCAAATATTGTTTTAAGTTTTGAAAGGAAGAATAACTGTATATATAAATATACATATATATTTAATTTCTCACAGCCCCGTGCCGATCCCATTCCAATCTGTAGTTTCTGTCTGGGAACTAAGGAGTCCAATCGTGAGAAGAAACCAGAAGAACTCCTGTCTTGTGCAGACTGTGGCAGCAGCGGTGAGTTCAGGGATTTGTATGCCCTCTCTACTGACTTCCACTGTTCGAGCTTCGTGCCCTTATCTCGTCATTTAAATAAACCATTTGCTGATGGAATAGTATTAAAATGTAAGAATGTTATACAGGTCCAGAGTGAGATATGAATGTGTCAGTACCAACATGTTACATGTTTATTATTCTGTTCAGTAGGATTTGTAGCCAAGCTCTAGTTTCAAACCTATATATAGATAATCAGTGTGAAGACTTCAGTGCAGTAAGTGAACCATAGTAGAAATTTGGGGTTTTGTCTGTTTCTTGAGATGTCTCTCCATGTAGCCCAGGCTGACCTCAAACTCACTGTCCTTACTAAGGTTACAAAGGTAGTATGTACCACAAATGAGCTTTTTGAAATGCTGGAGTCTCACTTTGGTTGTCTGGGCTACAATGCTAAATCCTGATCTCAGTCGGTCTCTCCTTCCCAAGTACAACCATTGCCACGCCTGACTCACCCCAGGGAGCTTAAGCTAAACGCAGAATTGCTTCTGTTTCCCAGAATCTGAGGCTCTGAAGTCTGTATGTAGTGTTTCAGGTTATGACACCTACTGATGAAATATTGTGTTTCAGCTCATCTCTGTGTGACTGAATGGAAGGTATAGGAAACATGAAATCACAAGATGCAAGAAGAGATGGGTTGTCTGTAACATGGTAGACGAGGGTGAGGGTGGGCGTGAAGGAGCTGCCGGGATGAACCTTGGGCAACTGCTGAATCAGTTGTGGTGCCCTACATGCCCCAGGGCCATGTTTCTTCTGGGTTCTTATCCTAAGGATTTACCTTGGACAATTGCTGAACCAGTTACAGTGCCCTAGATGCCCCCAGAGCCGTGTCTCTTCTGGGTTCTTATCATAAGAATTTAAGATTATGTCTCCAGTTTTATCCAGAAATATAAAGGCAAATTTTATTTATGTTTTGTTTCGCTGGCTAGTCCTTTTGATTTAGTACATAAAAGTCACCCAGGTTACACGCGTATACACACTTTCCAACACGTAAAATGGTAATACTCAATCGGTCCATCCCATGAACACTTTTTGTTGATGTTGTTTTTGGGGGGTCAAACTGAAGGCCTTATACATGCTAAGCAAACACTACTACAGAATTACACTCCAAGTCCATGGTTTTAAAAAGTTAATCTTTCTGCACTGATCTTTTATTCTTCTCCTGGGTACTGAAACACGTTTTTCCCCTCAAAATTTTATTTTGAAATTCATGACTAACAGCTGGAGTTTTTTTATTTCCATGGCAAAGCACTTGTCTAAGATCCTAGTTTCAATCCCTTGCCCTGGAAGCAAATGCAATCCTGTAGAATTTGTCGCATGCTCACATGCAAAGCCAGGCCCAGCCCAAAGAGACCGTTTACTTCGTTTACTTCCACGTAGTCACCTATCAATGAGGTACTGTCCTTGCTAGAAATGATGGCACATACCTCTAGACCTCAAGAAACTAAACAGCCAAATGCATAGCTACATGAACTATAGTAAGAGTGCCATAAATGGGACACCCATTGCTACAATTTCTCACCCTTCTTGTCATCCTTGATTGCTGTAAATAATTTAAAATACGATCAACCGCTTAGGACAACTGCTTAATGGTTGGATAGAGAAATGTTCCATACTGAAGAATGATAGTATTGTGAAATGATTCTTATTTGTTATGCAGACATTTAATTTGATAGGCCATTTGTTGTTCAGCAGCTTCCTGACTAGGTGGAGAGAGCCTTCAAAATAAGACATTTCAAACCCTACCTGAAAAATGTATCCTGACAGCCTGTTTGAGGGGCTTTACAGATTCACTAGCATTCTGACTTGGCCATGGTGTCATGGATAGTGACAGGATCACAGAAATATTATCTGTGTGTTCCACTTAATACATCTCCCTGCAGTGCTGGCAAGGGGTGCCTTATTTATTGGTTCTGACTTTATTCAGCTTGTAGCTCTTCTCACTAGACTCATTTCAAATGAATTATTTTTTGTCACTGCCTGATCAGTTCTATGGTATTCACCTATCTGGTGTTTATCTCTGGATTTTAAGCTGTACTTTAAAAATGGCCTCCATCATTTCATTTCCTTAGTGTCTCTTTATTTGGGCACCTAGACAAATTAGCAGAGGTACGAAATGTGGGAAGAGAAGCTCTCTTCCTCTATATTCCTTTCCGCTGGTGACGTGCTCAGCACTGCCAAGGAATCTGGGATTTTATCATAACTTCAAGGCCTTCCTCACAAGGTATCAAGGTGTAACTCTACCCAGGTCAATCTCATACTTTCCGATGCAATCGAATTCCCCAAGTTTTCCCAGATTTAAGACCCACCAGAGGGAGGTCTGATCCCTTTGAACTGAAGTTACAGAAATGTCTTTTTCTCCAAAGCTTCTTACCTTTCTATTCATACTTCCTGGGGTCAGGCTAGGGCTGTTTGGTACGTTGGTTCTTTAAAAGCACCCTTTATTTTCTAGTAAGTGCAGAATGGGTTGGGGGTTTCTGTCCCAGGATCATGTCTACCTCTGTTACTGACAGAATCTCAGTCCCAGGGCATAGTGTCTCTCTGTAGAACACAGAGGATGTCTGAAGGTGCCTCTCTGGACTCAGAAGTAGAGCAGTGCTGCTATGTGGCAGTTCACTCACTCTTCCGTGAGGTATCAGCTTGGATTCGACTATTTTAGTGGCTGGAAAAAGATCCCTGTTGTGAAATACTGTATAGTCTTGTACCTCCTCTTATCAATTAGACAAGCAACATATGTTCTTTTTTCCTCTTAAAAATGAAGCATCTCGCCGGGCGATGGTGGCGCACGCCTTTAATCCCAGCACTCGGGAGGCAGAGGCAGGCGGATCTCTGTGAGTTCGAGACCAGCCTGGTCTAC
>NW_004949119.1:2834920-2849916 GCF_000317375.1 Microtus ochrogaster
CTTGGTGTTCATAAGGAAAACAGAAGATGATGGCCTTCATGCTTCTACAGGACCCAGTCCTGGTGGGAGCCATGCTAGCACAGTTCAGTTCTGTGGCCCCAGTAGGGCTAACCCTTGGTCCTCCAGTTGGCCTTGTAGAGATGGCTGCCTTCTCATATGAACTCACAAGGACCTATTGGTTACAGGATGGAGTTGAGACTGTTTGTAGGATCAAAGGGATTCTGAACATAAGATATTTTTGTTAAAGAAAAATGTCCATGAGTAGTTTCAAACCAGAGGAAGGAAGTCCAGATGCAGTCATAAGGAAGGTGATTATTCAATGTGTTTCCCATATGTGCTTGGTGCTCTCTGAAGCACCATTTGTATGATGCCGACTGCCCTGTGCTGAGCTTTTATAGACATGTGTGTAACTGTTCCCTTCTGATTCCACCATGAAGGGAGCTCATTGGACTTTTCTCCATTTTTAAGATGACTGTATTACAGATGGTCAGAGCTATCTTTTTCCCTGCTAGAAGTCCTTTTTTTTTTAAAAAAAAAAAAAAGGCTCAAGTTCATTTTAGTAAAAATGTGAGGTGGGGTGCATAGAGATGTCCCAAATGTGTTGTCCCCAGCCCCGGGCCTTGTTTCTCTTTCCCTAATGGCTGTAACTGTAGTTTTCTTTTTCCATACAATGTAAAGATTAACAAGGCTGCCATGAGGGTGGTAAAATAGTCACGTGAAGATGGGCAGCAATGTAACACATCAGGGGAATTAGCCTAGCCACTCATGAATTTGGAAACTGTGAGACATTCCTCAAGTCTGAGGAAATGCTGAGGCTGGGGAGTGCTTTTACTTGACTTTCATGGATCAGCCTACTTTGAAATTAACACTGTTATATTCTCCTTGCCTCATTAAGGCCAAATTATCTTTAATTAGCTTCACATAAGTATTAGATATTATACCAAATGAAATTTTGTGTCTGCTGCTCAGATTGCCGGGTGGTTAAATCTTACTTACAGATGAGTTGTGTGCATATGTGTTTTCAAATTAGCAAATCTAAGATAAGTGTACAGTTCAGAATTACAGCATCACACTAAGTGGAAGCTCATTGAAATAGGAGGCAGAAGAGAGGCTGCTGCAGTGCAGCTGGAGAGGGAGAGAGAGCCTCTGCAGAGCAGGAGCCCTGGTGCCCACCGTGAGTTAGTTCCTCCTTACTTACTCAGTGTCAGCCCTGAAAAACAGTGCTGGGGGAGCTGAGAAGGTGCAGTCTTTGGCTTTCCAGGCTTATTTTACTCCAATACTGGTTTCTTTGGGTTATTCTATAGAAATGCCTCAGGGAGCAGTTTGTTATTCATTTAGTTTCGCCCTCACAAGAGACAGATTGGATCACTGGGTTGGAAAGGAGAGTCTTAACCAGAAGGAATTCCGAAAGGAATACATAGAAGAGGAATGAGAGCCTCACCTCCAAGGAGGAATCAATAGGAAGAAAGGGAGCCCTATCCCCCAGAAGCCATTGCAGCAGTGAGTCACCTACAGTGCCAGACAAGAAGCAAAAACCTTGTTTGTTGGATGCATGCTGTAACATTTTCTTTCTGTCATCAAACAACCTGAATAAGCAGCTTTGGAGTCTGCTGGGCAGTGGTGGCGCACGCCTTTAATCCCAGCATTTGGGAGCCAGTGGCAGGCAGATCTCAGTGAGTTCGAGGCCAGCCTGGTCTACAAAGTGAGTTCCAGGACAGCCAGGACTTTTACACAGAGAAACCCTGACTTGGGGGAGGGGGGGGCGACAAAGAAACGAAGGGAAGGAGGGAGGGAGGAAGAGAAATTTAAGAATCAGAGAGTTTATTTTGAATCATAGTTTGGGAGGTTTTAGTCCATAGTCATCTGGCTCCATTACTTTGGACCTGAGGTGAGGCTGATCAGAAACCCACCTGGTGATAATGTCAAGAACAAATATACAGTGTGACTCCTAGATAATCCAAGAAGTCACTGGGAGAAAAGAGAAGTGCCTCCTAAACAGGAGTGGGAGTAGATGGGACCAGAGGAGGGCAGGCCAGGAGATGGCAGCGTGCAGAGGTGCGTGGAGAAGAGCGCCATGTACTTGGGAAAGAAGATCCAATGAGGATTAGTGCAGAATACAAAGGATTGAGTTAACAGAGGTCAGTTTTGTAGGGGTTTGTGGCCTATATGAAAGAATTTATATTTTTTCTAAGACTTTGGTGGACAGAAAAATTCTGTGATGAGATTTAAAATCTATACAGATCACTTAGGCTGCAGTAGAATAATTGATGAGAAGTTAGGTCAAGATGAGCTTTGGGATATTATAGCAGTAAACCTATGTGTCTGGAGAAGTGTGGATTTGTTTAGTATGCAGGATTTTGGTTAGGACATAGAATCAAAGTGTGTTTGGTGATCATTTGATGTGTGAGATACTTTCTATTTTGTAACTGACTGGGTACCCATTGTATTCCCATTGCTCCAAAAGCAGGAAGGTGTTTCTTTCCTAAGATTCATTGTTAGTATTTGTGGTGATCCCTTCATCTGTGGTGCTGAGGACCAAAGTCAAGGCCTTATGCATGGTTGCTAAGCATTGTCCCACCAAGCTACATTTCTGACTTTGGTTATTTTAAGTAAGGTTTTGCTGTGTATCCTAGGCTGGTTTTGAACTTGCAGTTCCCTTGTCTTTGCTTTGGAGTACAATAATGCTTGTCTTTCTACTACGAACATGACCTGAACCGGTAGGACTCATTTCCATCTTCTTCCTTCTGTTTCTAATGCTTGTTAAATGTCAGTTAAAGGAAGGGCACACACACACAAACACACGCGCGCGCACGCGCGCACACACACACAGACACACACACACACACACTGATGGCTCAGTAACCACTCTGAGGAACCTGATATCTTGATTATTTATTATCTTTTTGCCTTCCTCTCTTTTTCCCTCCTTCTCTCCCACTTTCATTGAATCCAGAGCTTCATGCATGCTAGGCAGATGCTCTTTTATGGTGCTACACCCCCAGCTATTTACATGCTTACTTACTTATTGATGCTATAACAGATTACCACAAATTTAGTGGTTTGAAACAGCTTATTTAATATTTTACAGCTATAGGACAAAACCCCTTTGTAGGACTCATAGTCAAGATATCAGAATTGTTGGCTGCTTTCTAGAAATGAAGGTCCATGCCCTAGTCCATGGGTTGTAATAGCATTTAGTTACTTGTTTGGTAATCCCTTGCCTTGCTGGCAGGGGAATTCCTTCCCAGATGCCAGAGGCCAACCCCCCAGTATTTGGTTTATGGCTTTCCTTCCTCCATCTTTAGAGCCTGATGTGGCAAGTGAAGATTGTTGAATGTCCCCAACACCTCTCCCTTTCAACTCATGAAATCTGTTTCTTAGTCGTTCCAATGCTTGTAGAGTTGCTTTCTTCTCTCCATGGCATGAGAATTGGGGTATAGACATCTTTTAAGGCCATTATTGTATTTGCTATACATGGTTTTTCTTCTCAAATATTTCCTCTGTGTTTGTGGCTCTTAATTTTAAACCATCTTCCTTCAGTTTTATTAGAAAAAATTATTATGAACTATGAATGCTTATGTGCTTGTATAACAATGAATAAATGAATGAAGACTTGACATGGCTCTCAAAATCTGATAGAAGGCAAACCACAGTAGTAAAACCATTTTCAGAGAGATGAGTTCTTAGTAGAGAGAATGAGGATTTTTAGAAGAATGGCTGTGTTTGTGTAGTGACTCAGTAGGAAATAAGGGATTACATTATCAATAACATTGATTCCTGGCATCTCATTACTATAGATTACATAGCAATATGTTAAGACTCAGTTATAATCTTTCATTTTAAAGTTAATATGAAAAAGGAAAAATGAAAATGTGTCTTCATTGCTCAGTGTCTTTTACAGAATCATAGAAACATAGGGTTAGAAGGATCTATAATCAATTCTCTTAAGCTAAATAAAGGGAAGATTGATTCCTAAAAGAAAGATGGGTTGAAGACTTTGGAATTTGATAGGATAGCTTAAATAGTAGTAGTTTGAGATACCATTGCTTAAAATGGAAGAAAGCATTAAAAGGAAAAATGTTCTATGCTTTTGATTAAAAATGGCTATTACTTTTGAAAATGTAAAATTATTAAAAGTCTGCATTGTAGGATATCTATAGGAATAAATAGTAAGCTGTAATGTAATATGAATTACCTTAGTTACTGAAGACTAAGCTACAAAGCACAAAAGGAGATTCTAATGTAGAGAGAAATTCAGTACACAAAATTGAGGTCATATGTTCCGGTGATATATGACTTACAGGAAGTAATAAAAGGGGGGAAGGAATAAATGGTATATTTTTAAGCTGATAGGATCCATTTTAAGGGTGGAATTTAAATTGCTGTTCTTTAAAAGTTGAGTTTTTTGTCCCTTGAAAGGAGGGGGTGATGTGATCGGAGTGGCCTCCCGCCTCTCCGTTCTGAGCATACTCAAGGGCAACGAGTGAGCTGTGCTTGTTTGCTGGTTCTGAGCAAGGAAAGGCACTCAATGCCATTTTAAACATTAAACCTTCTTCTGTTCATCTGACTGGGGAGCCCTTGGGGAAGACCATGTCAGAGGTTAAATATGTTTGCCTGGGTGTCTCTCCCAGCCTGGGGTTGCGATCATTTAGCACCACTTGATTTTTTTCAACATCTTAGATACAGATGTTTTGATTTTTTTTTTTAAGAGTAGGGAATTGTGAACTTTTATTAATGGTATTGATGATTGATATTGAATGTTTTTACTTCAAAAAGCCAAACCTCCTGGTGAGTGGAATTTTATGAAAGCACCTGTTAAGCTTTAGGGAAGAGAACCTTTTTGGCAGGAACCCAAAATACATATTTAAACAATGAAGCTGCCAAAGTCAGGAAATTATAAAACAGTTTGGAAATTACAGAATCTGCTTTTTTTATTACCCCTCAGATTTCCTTTTGCAGCTTGGTTATAACGTCTCTCGCATGGGATTTACTAATGTTCTAACTATTTAAAGACCAGATTTTTAAAAAAGAACGAATAATGAAGTTTAGAGAGCGCCTTGGGGTTGTGTGATAAAAGGCCGTTCGTTCTTCAGTGGAGTCGCCTTCCAGTGCCTTTGCTCACCCTCCCTGTCACTCGTGGAACCTGGTCTCCTCCCTCTGGGGCTTTCTGCACACTGGCCTAGTAGAACTTTGCTGGGTGAAAAGTCCCCAGAGTTGTGTGGAGAAGCAGAATGCTCTAGAAGAATGAGGGAGCCTTCTGAGGGTGGCTTCCCAGCCCACTCTTGTCTGAATCTGTCTTCTTCAACTCATAAATACCATGCCTGTTCCCTCACTTTCAGAATTGAAAGTGGGTGGTGTTGGATGTTCTTGGGGTCTGTCCCAGTCACAGGTGTTCTCTGTGAGCCACTCGGCGCTGTCTCTTATCAGACAGCCCAGGTCCCTGTTAGGCCAGGATCTTGTGCCAAGCCCGACTGCTGAACATGCTACCCCAGGAGTGCGCCACCACACTCTGCTCAGTGGCTTTTCTGTTTAGCCGTCGCTTTTTATCTTAGGATTTCATCCCGCAGAGAGCAGTTGTTGAACTTGGGTACGGTATAGCATATTCAAGAGCTGTGCACACGTCGTTGGCGAAGACGACGGCAAGAACACTAACAACAGATACAAACTGTCTTCAAGTCTGTAAGATCGGGGCGCATGTCCAGGTTTATCTCTGGGAAAGTATTAGCACAATTGTTCCATACATGCAGAGAAAGGGGACAAAGACAAAAGAGAGAGAAGTCTCACAGCTCTGAGTCTCTGACCTATTTTGTTTTCAAGTTCCTAAGGCTCACTGGTTGGCACCAGCCAGCCTTTGAATAAAGGAGATTTTTAAAAATAAAAATAACTTTTTTAAAGTTTAAAAAAACTTTTTTTAAACAAAAATACTAAGACACTATTGACATTGAACAATTGCTTTTTATTGCAGGACACCCATCCTGTTTGAAATTTTGTCCCGAATTAACCGCAAATGTGAAGGCCTTGAGATGGCAGTGCATCGAGTGCAAGACATGCAGCGCATGTCGGGTCCAGGGCAAGAATGCAGTGAGTATCCTTCTCAGCCCGCTCCGGGGAAGCGACCCCAGTGAGTATCCATCTCACACCGCCCCGGGGAAGCGACCCCAGTGAGTACCCTTCTCACCCCGCCCCGGGGAAGCGACCCCAGTGAGTATCCATCTCACCCCGCCCCGGGGAAGCGACCCCAGTGAGTACCCTTCTCACCCCGCCCCGGGGAAGCGACCCAGTGCCCGGCTTTCCTCCGACAGAATGTTCAAACCACGGTGGTGGCACACCACACCTGGGAAGTTGTCACTCCATTTGACTGTTAACCTGGTAACTTGAGGGTGTTGGTGTTCTACAGTTGGCCTCAGTCTCAATTAGTCTCTAATATGTTATATTACAGGATAATATGCTTTTTTGTGATTCCTGTGATAGAGGATTCCATATGGAGTGCTGTGACCCACCACTTTCCAGAATGCCAAAAGGTGAACTTTTAAACCATCTTAAAACTGTAGGGCTGGGAATGGAACTCAGTGGTAGAGTACTTGCCTAGCACGTGTGAGGCCCTCATTCAATGCCCTGCGCTGTAAAGCAAAGGAACAAAATAGTTTATTACTTACTTGTTAACCCTATTTTGATGTCTGGGAGTTCCCCCTCCCCACCCACATGTTCTTGTAGGCTGTAAATAGAAGAGTATTATAAAGTCGTTTGGTGTGGGTGACATGTATGACTCTAATGCAGAGCTAGGGAGGAAAACGACTCTTGCCTAGTCAGTGTTTATAGCATTATCTGTATTCGCTATATCAGTAAAGGAAGTGGGCTGTGTGCTTTTAAAATTCATGACGACAGTGATGACTTCAGAGTCCTTCAGCTGGAAGTCATCACCAGGTTCCAGCTATTGGTTGATGTTTAAAAGCGTGAGCATCTGAATTCTCTGTATTTGGTGTAGCATGAAGTTTTCTTCTGTTTATTTGTGTCAGTCAGCCATGCGCAGCCTTCCCCTGCCCTCCTCACATTTGCAGTATGGTCAGCGTTTTAAAATGGCCTTGCCTTTTATTATACTATATATACATTGACATGGGGAAGGTATAGAAAATACAAACACAAGAGAAGCAGAGAATAAAAATTGCCAATACATTCCCGTGCCTCACCACTTCCTTTACAAAGGACCGTTCTGCACATATGTAACTTTTTGAGATTTCCCCTTCTCGATAATAGATGGTCAGCATTCTCATGTCATCGCTTGCTCCCCTAAACATGATTTCCAGAGAGTCATGTTGAGCATCACAGTGTAGGGCAGGGGTTCCAAACCTGCTTGTGGGCCATAAAGAAGCTTTGTTGGCACGATATTTTTAAACTTTTGCTCCTGAGTTGTCTCTGTGGGACATGCATGCTTTGATTTGCCACCCTCTCCCTACTCCCTATTGTCACGTGCTCTGATTTGCTTTAGTCATCTGTCGTCGAGGTGCTTCCTGAGGGTACTTGCTTCTGCAGCCTCATGTATAAATGAACCATAATTGATTTAATTAACCAATTCTCTATGGTAGATACTTCAAATGTTGCGAGTGCTCCCCTTACTCCTGAAGAAAAATTCATAGAGAGAAGTTGTCTAATTAGAGGCCACAACTTGAAAGGTTGTCAGGTTTAACACTGACCACCAGTGTGTGAAGAATTACACTCATGACACTCAGCACCAGTGCAATCAGTGAGGTTTGGAGATACTGTTTTACGTCTTAGCATCTTTAAAATTTTCATCTTGTGACAAGTACTATTTTAGATTTGATAAAACTAACCTTATTTAATATTTTAAATCAATTTGATAGTAAGGAAAATTGTGATAGTTTTTCCCTTTTTATTAAGGAGATGCAACTTTTGTATTTGATTATCGACTATGTCATCATTTATGAAGTACCTGTTTTATACTTTAATCATTTTTTTCTGTTAAGGCTCAAGTACTTACAAGTTCAGTTTTATATAAATATTAATATGATCTAGATCCCTGATATTGGCAGCATTTTGTTTTCCTAAGTTTTATGGTTCTGCTCTTCCCCACACCCTCTCTGTGCACTGGGTCAAGTTTTTAAAAAAAAAAAAATTAAAGTTTTTTTTTAAAAAAATTTTTTTTAGGTAATGCACAAACCTTTTTTATAACTGCTTATGGTGGCTCACACCTGTTATCCCAGCACTTGAAAGACTGAGGTAGGAGGATCCAGAGTTCGAGATCAGCTTGGGTTACTTGAGACCTTATCTAAGGAAGAGGGGGAGGGAGAGGAGTAAAACTTTCTCGCGAAGTCTGGGAAATAGTTGGCTCCTTCCAGGAAGTTTATTAAATCCTTTCCTCGTTTCCCCAGTGATTTGAATTGGGACTTTTTTATATAGTAATTTGTGTAGTCACATCTTCTGTTTTTTAATTGACCAATTTTCATATGCCAGACATAATTTCAGTAATTGTCATGCTAGAGTACTTAAAATTGTTAAGCTTTATTTTCATCATCAGTGTTGGAAGTTTCTAAAAATAATTGATTAAAACAAACCAAACTTTTTTTTCCCTCTATAGAAGTTGAGAAGTCCGATTGATTTGAAAATTTTTCTTCCCAATTGATAAGAAAGGGATAAAAGATGAATAGTTTCTGATTTGGGCTAGAGAGATGACTCCATAGTTAAGAAGCTTGCTGCCTTTCCAGAGGACCAGGCAGCTCACAACTGCCTGTAGCTCTAGTTCCGGGATCCAGTGCTTCTCTGGCCTTCTTAGACATGTACATATGGTATATACTCCCACACACGCACACACACACAGTTTCCAGGGATGACTATGGGGTGGTGTGAGGGGAACAGGTAGGGCCAGCCACTGCTCTCACCACCTTGATGGAGCCTTTGACCTTTAGCAATGGCTTTCTGAAGAGGACAACAGAGAGTGACTTTCCTAGAGAAAGTTCTGCACCCAGCACCTTTGGTCAGGTTACTACAACTACAGATTTATATTTAATACCTTCTCCTTAAGTAAAACATTAAAATTTCTTTTCATATATATATTAATTCAGGGATGTGGATTTGCCAAGTCTGCAGACCAAAGAAAAAGGGAAGAGAACTGCTCCATGAGAAAGCCGCACAAATAAAACGACGATATGCAAAGCCCATTGGACGGCCGAAAAATACATTAAAGCAACGATTGTTGTAGGTTGAGATCTTATTAAAAGAAATCTTATATGTTGTGCTTTAAAAAAATGTAGGTAATTGTAATCCCCTCAGATTTTGTTAAATTTTTTAGCATAATTTTTCTAAACTCAATGAGGAATATTTTTCTTTTGCATAAACTGTGGGATTTTCCCCCCAAAATAACATTTTTAATTACAGTTGGTATTTTGGGGTCTTATCTTGGCAGTACCTATGATACCGAGTGACATATTTCAAGCAGCAAAATGAACTGCTAACTTCCTCAGCCTTTTTATTGGTTGAGCATTGAGACAGCTTAATGTTATAAATACTTCACAGGGGCTTTTTAAAACAGACAATAACAGATAAATAACAATCCCTTCTGATGCCAGTGTAATATTACCACTTTTTAAGATTTCTTTTCCAAAATTGTAGCTTCTGAGAAACCTATAAATGACTGTCCCTATAGAGTTAGACAGGTCCATTTGGCAGGTGCAGGTGTGTGCAGAAATACAGATAAAATATTTTGCAATAAACCACGGGTCTAGTATGAAACTCCATTTCCAATTTCGTTTTATTGTATAATTGCATTAAAGCCTAGCTGTAAAAAGATTAAGAGAAGTGAATGTGTTTTTAACACATATAGACTGACTACCTATAGTATTAAGAAACACATATACAGGGCTGAGCGTAGTGGCGCATACCTTTAATCCCAACATAGGAGGCAGAAACAGGTGGATATCTGTTTGAGGCCAGCCTGGTCTACAGACTGAGTTCTAGGACAGCCAGGGCTTTCTTGGGGGCTGAAGGAAAGGGCCCTGTGCTTTGTAATGAGTAAGTACCCTGCCCGCCCTGAGCTAACACTCCAGATATTTTTTTTCTTTCTTTCACTTGAGGTAGTGCACTGTATTACGTGCTCTCAGAAGTGCTCCTGCACTTTATCTACCAAAGGGAAATAGGAAGTGCAGGCTCCTTTCTAGAGTTTGTATGAAATTTGATGAAAGCCCTTTAACTGGTAAGGTAGACATTTTTAAGTGGATTTTTTTGTTGTTAATTTCTAGAAACAAAAATATAAAATACTTATGAATAAAATCTTTTATTTTAGTATCATTTAAAGTAGAAATTACATTTTTTTCATTTCTCCTGCACAGGCATTGTTCTTGAAATGGGACCGTATCCTCAGGGTCCAATTATAAAATCCAAATTAGGATATAAGCTTTCTAAACAAAGGACACAGCTGAAAATTGTACCTGGCACCAATCCTAACTTTTTGTTTGTCCAAAATTGTCCTTAGAGCTCAGGAATTTTCAAGATAGTCTAGGGAGATTTCCTTATACATGCTTTATAAGTGCATTGTCCTTTCTGGGCAATCTATTCTAGATCGAGTCCAGATGCAGCATTTTAATGCAGACATTTTAGCCTGGATAAGCTGTCTGTCACTAGCCTTCACTTTATCTTGTAGTGACACCAGAGATCTCCTTTGTTCATCTGATTTGGCTAAAATAGTTACACCAGGCAAAGATCCTGGCAATTGAACCACCTCAGATGAACCTTACAGAAATTGGTTCATTAAATCTTGGTGTATAAGACAGGCACAAAATGTTTTCTATTTGTAATTATTTAAGGTATCTGGTAATTTGTTATCATACCATTTTCAGGCTTCCATTTCTCCATTAGCTTCCAGCTAAATTGATAATGTTGAGCCTCAGCATTGTCATAATCATATGCAAATGTTTCTATTGTATAAATTTCTCCTGCAACATGGGTAGCTTCCCAAGTCTTGGCCTGAGGTGCAGGCAGTCAGCTGCCATTTCATGTAGGCAGCTGTGTTTGTGCAGTGACCTACAGCAATATGGCCAGAACCCACCATCACACAAAGCGAATGTCAGTCAAAGTAGGAGGCAGAGGTCTTGACGCCAAGTGTCTGATAACGACCATGGTAAACGTGCTGCTTCTCCACCAGACCCCATGTCATGTCTGACCTGCTGCGGCTTCTCTTTAATCGTTTCTTCAGTTATTTTTTCCTTTTCTTTTTTGCGATTGTCCTTTTTTCAGCACTATTTTATGCTGTGATTGTCTTCTCTCCTAGGAGAGTATTATTGGCTGTTTTATTATCCTAAGCATAATCTGCTAGAAGAGGATACCTTTATTTTTACTTTTTAGTACAAATTTATAAACACACCCAAATTGTACTTCTGTAAGTTTCCAGGCTAAGTGAAAAATTGCTTCTAACTAAAAATAAGGATATTCTTTTATTCTGCCTCACACATCTGACCTACTTTCTCTAAGACTTCTTCAAGAACATTCCAGGAAATCATAATTACTTGTAACAACACTGGGGATGACTTATTTTTGTCTAATTATAATGAAAGCATTGGGTGTTTTTTTAGTATATACAAAAATTTTTCTTCCGTGTACTATGCTGGGGTCCACATGGATTCTCCCAGTACCTGTTGAGTGGGCCCTAGGGAATCATTACATGAAGTAGGCTCTGTTATCTTTTCCAGCCAGGAAACACATAGGTGGTGGCACACACAAAAAACCCATTCTTAAGGTTGCAATTAATTTTAAGTTCAAGTACATTGACTATGCATCTAGTTTCTATAGATTTGTTATTAGATACCTTTATATTCTATTATTTAATTGCTGATACTATTCTCTAAATTTTTGCCTAGGTCTGTAACCAGTGATGAAGGATCCATGAATGCATTCACAGGAAGGGGGTCACCTGGTAGGGGTCAAAAGACTAAAGTCTGTACCACACCTCCATCTGGTCATGCTGCGTCTGGGAAGGACTCAAGCAGCAGATTGGCTGTTACAGACCCCACTCGGCCTGGTGCCACCACCAAAATCACCACCACCTCCACCTACATTTCTGCCTCTACACTTAAAGTTAACAAGAAAACCAAAGGGCTCATTGATGGCCTTACTAAGTTTTTTACACCATCACCTGATGGTCGCAGATCACGAGGTGAAATAATAGACTTTTCAAAGCACTATCGTCCAAGGAAAAAGGTCTCTCAGAAACAGTCATGCACTTCTCATGTGTTGGCTACAGGTACCACACAACAGTTAAAACCTCCACCTTCTTCACCTCCACTCCCAACCCCCACCTCTGGTCAGAGCCCCGGTTCACAAAACTCTACCCAGAGTTTCTCCAGCCAGTCCAGTGGGCCCTCCTTCAGCAGTGTCACTAACAACAGCCAGCTGAAGGCTCTCTTTGATGGACTTTCTCATATCTATACCACTCAGGGACAGTCTCGACAAAAGGGACACCCGAGTTATACAGCACCCAAACGCATGCGTCGTAAAACTGAATTCTCTTCCACGGCAAAGGCTAAAGCCCATTTCTTTGGAAAAAGAGACGTTAGGAGCAGGTTTCTTTCTTGCTCCTCCTCTAGCTGGGGGATGACTAGACGACATATTTTTAAAGCCATTGCTTACTTCAAGCGAACAACTTTTCTTAAAAAGCACAGGATGCTAGGCAGATTAAAATATAAAGTGACCCCTCAGATGGGGACCCCGTCATCAGGGAAGGGGAACTTGGCAGACGGAAGGATTAACCCTGATCAGGATGATGGTAAGCAAAAGGTGGAAGCTCCAGCCAAACCTGCGCCCCGCCCTTCCCCCAACCCCAAGAGAACCAAGAAATCAACTCCTGTCCATGACATAGGCTCTAGCTGTTTCTCTGTCCTCTTCACTTTCACACACGTACAGTGAGACTTTGACCTTTTTCTAATGCTGACTAAACCTCCAAAATGTTCTTCCAACTAATACTCTCTGGCCTTCTATTATTTATTTCCATTCGTAGTGGCACTAGGCGCCCCTCCCCCAGATGCTTTCCTAGCGATGCTTCTGGCTTTGTAGTCCCGTTGTGCTTCTGCCGTGTTCTCTCCCGTGCTGCCTCTGTAGCCAGTACCACCTTTGTGGATGCTGGCAGTGCTTCCAGCCCAGTGTCAGCTCTGCCTCTCTCTCTGCTCCATTGCTTTCTCACGACAAAGTTCATCCTGCTTCCGTCTCAACAGAGCCTGATCTGTGATTCTGTGAAGTGTGCATTGGGTTGAGTGTGTTTGTGTGTGTGTCCATCCACCTTAGGGAGGAAACAATTTCAAAATTAAATTGAACAAGTTGGCCCATTACATTTGTTATCCTTTATACAACAAAAAGCCAAAAGATGTCGTTTGGGAAAATTGGTATATATTATGGACTCAAAACTAATGACAGGAATGCTATAACTAGATATAACTTATAATCTTGGTTGAAAAATGTTTTGCTTTTTATTGTTCTTACTTTCCCTTGTATTTGTTATAAAAAGATGGCAGTGATATACGTACAATTGAAAATGTAGTTGTAGTAGGGAAAGAATTACTGTTGGATCTGTGAGCCATACTTAGCTGTAGAAGATTATTCCGCTCAGTGGAAAAAGACCCCTGGTTGCCCACTGCTTATTTGGCACCATTTTGGTAATATGCGCTAATCATCCATGCTTCAAATCAGTGAATACACTTTCTGCTGGTTTTAAATGACAGATACTGAACTTAAAATAAGCATCAAACAAGAAAGTACAGATGTAAATGTGATCGGAAACAAGGATGTTGTGACTGAAGAAGATCTGGACGTTTTTAAGCAGGCCCGGGAACTGTCTTGGGAGGTAAGGCCTAGATCACACGGAGCAGTAACCAGGGTTGTAAAGCTTCTAGCCATTACTTTGAGGCTATAGAGAATCCCCTCAATATCCTTTGTGGTTCTTTAATGTTTATGTCTGTCGTTTTTACTGTAGAATTATCTATTCTTTCAGAATAGGAAAAAGACTCAACTGTTCTCACAAAGTAGACCAGAGTAGTACTAGTTATACAGATACAATAATAATTAGCTGGGCATGGTAGCACACGCCTTTAATCCCAGCATTTGGAAGGCAGAAGCAGACAGATCTCTGTGAGTTCTATGCCAGCCTGGTTTACAAAACAAGTTCCAGGACAACTAGGATTACATAGAGAGACACAATCTTAAAAATAATAACAATAACCAAAAAGATGACTCAGTGGGCAAAAGCACTTGGCTCTGCAAGCCTGGCAACTTGAATTCAATCCCCAAAACCTGTGGCGGGAAGAGAGAGCCAGCTACCAAAAGTTGTCCTCTCTGGCCTCCTCAGAAACACAGCATACATGTACACACTCACACACACTCAAACACAAAATAAAGAATAAGATGTAGCTTTTAAAAAGTTTCTAATAATTTTTTATAATTTTTTTGCTCACACCGTAAAATAACAATTTCAATTTGTAACCAAAAAGCACATTGCTTCTGATTCACCGGTACTTCTGATGCAAGTGGCCAGCCACATGAAAATGTGCCAGTTTTTAACTTTTTGGCATTGATGAGTGAAATGTGTTTTATAATCATTTGAAGTCATCTTTATTTTTACTGTCTAGTAATTTCTCTGAATGGTTCCTCTTTGGCTTAACTTCGGTTACTATCAGGCGACATGGAGAAGTAAGGCTATAGACTGCTCAAAGACATATTTACAAGTAATTGCGATTTTTTTACTGTCAGTAGACAGTCACGTGTGGCCATTATTGATGGGTCTCTACCCTTCCTCTTCCTCTTCCCTTTGAGGAGATCATGCTGCCCGCAGTGGGCTTCTAGCTTGTTTTTAGCAGCATCCTGTCAGCCTAAAGACTTTTAGTTTTGATCTGAAGAACAAGTACATTTTTTTTTTTTTTTTTTTTGGTTTTTCGAGACAGGGTTTCTCTGTAGCTTTGGAGCCTGTCCTGGAACTCCCTTGGTAGACCAGGCTGGCCTCGAAC